>NW_025791099.1:0-90000 GCF_907164935.1 Osmia bicornis bicornis
TCTAGGCGTCCACCACCTGGCCCAAGAACTGGGGGTCTAGGCTCTCCGTCACGGGGGGCGCCCAGGGCCTTAGTTTGCCCATTGCCCACATATAAGGGCGCCCCCACGGATCGGCATCAAGAGAGCCGAGGAGCTCCTGCCATGCCCGCGACTTGGCCTTCCTGATGGCCAGCTGCAGAGCTACCACTAATACATGGTAGCACCCGTACAGCTCTTCCTCCCCCGCTGGGTCGCGGTTCCTTCTCCGACGGGCCCTTTGCCAATGGCGTCGGGCGAAGTTGCAGTTCTGCCGAATGTCGGCGATTTCGCCCGACCACCAGTAGGCGGCCCGTCTGGGGAGGCATTTGGTCCGGGGCATGGCGACGTCACAGATCGCCTTCATCGTGCCCCGGAACCATTTTACCTCCTCCCCTAAATCCGCGACTGGACCGACCGGTTGCTCCGGCCAGGTCACAGCGAGGGCTGCGGCCATCAGCGCGTTCCTGTCAAGCCTCTTCAGCGCCCATCTCAGCGGCGGTGGCCCGCTCGGCGGGCGACGTTCGGGGGTGGAGAATTCGAGGCGGGTGTAGCGATGATCGCTGAGCGTCTCCGCCTCCTCCACCACCCTCCAACTCTGCACCATGCGTGCAGCCGAGGGAGTCGCGAACGATAGGTCAACTATCGACTCCCCCCGAGCGCGCACGCAGGTGCTGACCGAGTCCCGGTTCAGCAGCCGGAGCTCGAATTCCGCCGCCCACTCGAATACCGCCTCACCCCTCGCGTCACGATTGGGCATGGGAGTTGAAATCCCCGAGGACGAGTGCCGGTCGGGGGTAGCATCAGGAGACTACATCTCCCACCCGACCTAAACACCCTTCCAACGCCGCGAGGGACCAACTGTGCGGGCAGTAGACGCCCACCACCGCGGTATCGCACCAGAGCACCGCCACAAACCCCCGCCCCCGTTCTATTAGCGTAGGGGGCGGGGCAAAGGCTGTGCCAATCACTGCCACGGAGCCGCCGTCATCCCCGAACCAGTCGTGTCTGTCCGGGACTCGATACGGCTCCGCGGCCACAGCCAGCGCTATTTTCCACTCGGCCAGGTGATGCAAAAGAAGATCTTGCGCCTTGGCCGAGTGGTTCAGGTTGCCCTGTATTACGGGCCCTTTGGGCCTCATTGCTTTTTGGAGGGAGAGGCCGCCTCCACGGCCTTACCTCCTTTTGGGGTGGCGGACTTGCCACCCCTCTTCTTCTTAGGCGCAGCAGCCTTAGTTGGCTGCTGCTGCGCCTGTTGGGGGGGTGCTAGTCCCCCCTGGACGGCGCCCTTCTCCTTATTGGGCCTCCGGGACTTGGGGGCGCACGACTTCGCCCCCAACCGGTGCCCCGCGTTTCTCCCCAAGTCGGTGCACAAGGGGCACCGCGGGGAGGCGCTGCATGTGGCGGCCTTATGGCCCGACTCGCCGCAAACATAGCAGCGATCGGACCGATCCACCACGCACGTGCACCGCTGCCTCACGTGGCCTTTTTCGAGGCAGCGGAAACACTGCAAAGGCCGCGCCGGCAGCGCCTCGACCCTGGCTGACGACCAGCCAACCAGGATCCTCCCGGAGCGGCTATTTTTTTAAGCGCCGTCAGGGGGCATTTTGCCCAGACAGTGCCTAGCCGCGCCGGGGAGATTCTGATCTCCCCGACCTTTAGATCGGCTGGGGCACAATCCCCCACAGCGGTCAAGGCTGCCGCAACCTCCACTGGGGTCACCGAGTCATCGAGTCCCGAAATCCTCATCTCGCCCATTTTCATGGGGCGAGACACCCGGACCTCGGTGCCCTCGAACACCTCCTGAAGGCGACCGGCTAGCGCAGCCGCCCTCTCGGTGCGCTCCTCGCCCGGTATTTCGAGTACCAGGCCGCCAGTGACCTCCCGGCGGGGTCGAATCGCCGTTATTCCAATGGTCCGGAGATCGACCCTTTCCCGGGCGGTGGCCATCACCTCGGCGTACGTGGCCTTGGCCTCTGGGGTCAAAGTCAAGGCGACGGCCGCTGTTTTAGGCGGCCTAGTTACCTTCCTCTTCGGTGCAGGGACTGAGGCAGCTGGTTTCTTGGGGGGGTCCTGGCACTCTGCTGCGTCCCTCGCAACGCTGAGCCACCGGGTGTCGGTGGTGGCCCCTCCTTCTTCTTCTCCTGAGCCCTCTTGGCTTTGCGGCCGACCACTGTGGCCCAACTTTCCCCCTGAGAGACAAGGCGGGTCTCCTCCTGGATGCCCCGCATCCTCGCCTCCAGGGTGGACTCCCTCTTCACCTGGGGAGGCTGGCCTCTCCCCACCTGCTGGCTCTTGCCGCTGGTTGTACAGGACCGGGGGATGACCTTAGCACTCGCAGCCACTTCCCCCTTCTTCTTAATGGGCGGGACTTCCTTGCCCCCTCTGGACTGCAGAGCCCCCATAAACTCTGCCCTGAGGGAGGAGACCTGCTGCATGAAGGCAGCAAGGCACACCCTGATGTCCCCCCCTTCGGGGTCGATCGCCTCCACCCGGGAAATCCTGGGCACAGCCTTGGATGGAGCAGGGGCAGCCCTCTTGGCACGGATGGGGGCGGGCGACGCCACCTCCATCCAGCAGGGACCAGCCACTGGATCGGGCATAGCCATCTCCTGTTCCGGCCTCCTCTTCTTGATTCCTCCCTGCTCCTCCAGGGGGGAGGGCGGTCTAGCCGCCTTTTCGGCGCGGGCGGGGGCAACGAAGATGGGGGCCTCAACCGCCAGCAGGCGACCCCGCACCTCCGCCAGCTCGTTGGTCAGGGTGAGCAGCCGCTCACCCTGTTTGCTGATCTGCTCCTCTCGCTGGCGGAGCTGAAGCGTCAATCGTGCCAACTCCTCCTCTCCGCTGTCCGGCGCCGTTCTCTTGGCCATCTCCACGTTGATGGCCCTTATACGCCCGGCAGCCAGCCGGAGGGACCTCTGAAAGGTCCCTTTGAGCCCTTTGGACACGGAGGCAACCCTCTCCACATCCGCAGTCAGCTCGAGTGTCTGCGCTGCCAGAGCCGTCATAGGCTCGTAGCGGAGCTCCAACTCGAGCTGCTCCTGCTCCGGCAGGGGAATGCTGCTCTTACTTGGGGCGGGTGGAGGAAGAGAGCGGTCCAGCACCCTCTCCTCATCCGACATGAGGCCAGCATAGTTGGCGGCGGTCGACGGCCTTTCTCTCCTCGACGATCTGTCCAGCGAGGTAGCGGACGCGTACGACTCATCAGAATCATCCCCGCTGTCAGTGCGGGCAGAAGATACCCTCCCCGATGCCGATGACCTCTTTCTTCCACGGGAGTGCGAGCCTCCCCTTTTCACCCTCTGGGGGCGGGGTGCGGCGAACAAGTTCGCGTTACCCTCGGTGCTAACCTGCACCGCCTGCTCTCTATCCGTATCCGTGTGCGTAGCCGCTTCCGTCATAGTAACATCCCATCCAATTTGTTTTTTGTTTTGTTTAACGTCTTCCATAATGTTCCCACGAGTGGGTCGGGCCGTGGGTCCACCCGGGCAGAGCCGCCTTACCCGGGTAAGGCTAAGTACACCCGGGGCGTCGACAGGTACCCCGGGGATGGCCGCTAGGGACTGATGCACCCATCAGCCATGCCCGGCGATTACTCCGGGCACGCCCTCCTCACTGCGCACCGCAGCTTGGGGATAGGGATTTTTTATAGAGGTTGTCATCCTCGCGGGCCGGCCAATGAAGGCAAGCCCCCCGTTCCAGCGAGACGGGACCACTGGGTTACGGTGTAATTGCTTGGGCACTCCGGGTTCGCTATCCGCACCAAACCGCCACGCAGCCTGGCCCCTGGAGAACTCAACGACGCTGCAGCCGCCTTTTCGCCTCTCCGACCCAGGCCTTGCCGGCAAGGGAGGCCCTACCAGGATCCGTAGATCCCACCGGCATCGCCCCGGGTCATCTGCGAGGCTACTGCGACAGCAGCAAGCGCCCCCCTTTCAGTCGCCTTGTACGACAGGCAGGGGTTACCGTGTCTGTATTCTATCGCCCAGTGACAGGGGAGGTTTTGATGGGTTTTCCTTCCCTTGGTGTTTGGTCCGCGGGAGCTATTTAATATCACTCCTGCCCTCCATGCACTCCGAAAAGTGCATGGCGAGCATTCCCCTATCCGCCACCTGGGGACGCGCCACGTCGGGGTATCACCTCCCCGCCCAGCCAGTACACTTGACCAGGTCCGTGGACTCCAACCGAACCTAACCTAACCTAACCTAACCTAACCTAACCTAACCTAACCTAACCTTTTTTTCGTGGGGAAATCTTGCATAAGATCCCCCGCGCCTCTGGTGGAGGGCAGCGGGGGCGTGTCAGATTCCTACTGACTAAAACACCATGGCGACCTCCTCTGGCGTATGGCAGAGGCTCCAGGACCTGAGTACTATAACTCCGGAGCCTCCCCCGCCGTGCGCTGAAGGCGCACCTCTCCGGGGATGTAACAACTCCCCCAGCCGGCACCAGTGGTAGCACGCGGTGCCGGCTGCATCGCGGGGGAACTGCGTGCAATGGCGGCCGGGCCCCCCAGCCCGTACCGCCTGCAGTCACCGCGCCTCGATCTGCTCAGAGGCTACGGGGAGGAGTAACCCCCTGCCCGCCCGCGAGGAAGGTCGGGCGCTGTCCTTCGCTCCGCCGGCTTCCGGTGCCGGTTACACCCCGGGTCCGCGTGCAATGGCGCCCACACAGGGCGCCAGCGGCCCGCCGAGTGGTCCCCCTATGGGCTGCGGCGAGCCGTGGCCGGCCACCCTCCGGGGGGACACCCTCGGCTCCGCTGCACCCGCCTGGGGTGGCCAGCGCCAATCCCAACGTGGGAGGGGACGCCACTCTCCGCCCGGAGTCACCCGGCCCCCCAGAGGCGAACGGAGAGGGGCCCCCGGTTGAAAACGGGGTCCCCACCCACCCGCCCCCGGGTCCGTCCGGGGTCAGTGCTCATTTCGTCCGGGGCACGAGGGTACACCGCGACCCATCCCACCCCCACAAAAATCACCCCCCGTAAAATCTCCCCCGTCCCGCATCCGTCGCGCCGGAGGGGGCAAATAACGAAAGCCGCCATAGCCCCCCCCCCCCCGCACCCCTTATGGCGGCGGATCCCTGCGACGTCGTCGCGTTCCACGTCCGCGACCTCTCCGAGCGGGATCGTACCTTTCACGATCTCGCTCGGACCTCTCCTTGCGGCCATGACCTCCTCGCAGAAGGTGGTCACGGCCCTCCATTCTGTCTCGCCGGCAAGCATCTGTTTCACGACGGCTTCCGGCTAGAGATCCTCCCCTATTTCTGCCATCAGGGTGTGGCGGGCCACCGCAAACACCGGGCACTCCGACAGCGTGTGCTGTGCGGCGTCCTGCGCTGCCCCGCAGAGCCGACAGTGGAGGGTCCATCCCCTGTTCCTCCGGCACAGGATCTCCCCGAACACCCCGTATCCGGAGAGCACCTGCGTTACCCGGAACGACTGGGCGCCGTGGCCGCGGACCCGCCGCTCCGATATCATCGGCAGGACCACCCCGACGGCGCGGGTTCCGGCGGCAGCCCCCTCTGTTAGGGATCTCTGCCTCCTTTCCGCCGCGACCAGTTGGGCCTGACTCCGATGTTCCTCGACCGTCGGCCCCGGCGGGTCCTCCCCGGCCTGGCGGAGGGCTCGCGAATACCAGTATGTACTGGATTCGACCTCCGCCTGGTACCGGAATGGGATGAGACTCGCCAGGACCATCGCCCCCTCGTAGGAGATCGTGCAGTAGCCCCGCATGATGGCCAGCCGGCGCTCCACCCGCCGCAGCAGAGTGCAGCTGTACCTGCTGACCGCCAGATTGCCGGCCCATATCGGTGCCCCGTATAGGGCTATGGACCGGACGATTCCCACGTATAGGCGGCGAACCATCACTCCCGGCCCCCCGAGGTTGGGCAACAGGCGGCCAAGATTGGTCGCCACCTGTTCCAATCGGGGAGCCAGGCGGTCGAAGTGAACATCGAACCGCCAGTGGCTGTCGAGATACAGACCGAGGTATCGAAGACCCCGGCCGTTCACGATCCTGCACCCGTCGACCTCGAGCCGAAGAACCACATGGCCTCGGTCTTATGAGGAGCCAGCGCCAGACCCAACGCCCGGATCGCTCTTCGCACGATGGCGACCCCCACCTCGGCACGACGGCAGGTCCTCAACCAGTCCCGCCCGGTGGCCAGCAGGTAGTAGTCATCTGCGAATACCGTGGCCCACACCGCGGGCGGGAAGATCACCCGCAGCGCCGCGTTGTTCCCCACGTTCCATAAGGGGGGCCCAGTTTGGACCCCTGGGACACTCCACAGTCGTCCTCCCTCCAGTGCAGCATACCGTCCCGGCCCGTGTACAGTATCCACCTGCCATCCAGGAAGGCCCCGATGATCCTCTGCAGATACGGGGGGACGTTGTGATGAACCAGCGCCCCCCGTATCGTCCCATGGGGCAGGGTGTTGAACGCGTTTGTAACGTCCAAGGAGACGCCCAGCGCCACCCCACCCCGGGACGTGGCCGACTCGGCGAGGGTGCGCACCCGCTGGATAGCGTCGATGGCGCTGCGACCCTCGCGAAACCCGAACTGGATGTCTGCCAGAGCGGGGCCAACGCTCGACAGGTGGTGGACGACGCGGTTTGCGATGACACGCTCGAAGAGCTTTCCCACCTCGTCCAACAGCACAATGGGACGGTACGCAGAGGGAGAATCTCTGGGCCGTCCGTCCTTTCGGAGGAGGACCAGCCGCCCCTCCTTCCAAATCGATGGGAACACCCCCTGCTCCAAAGCGGCGCAGAAGAGGCGGCACAGCCTCGGACCTAGGATGCCGGACGCGATAACCCAGGCGCGGCCGGGGATGTCGTCCGGGCCCGGGGCGGTGTCCTTGGCCCGGAGCCTTCTGACGGCATCGTCCAGCTCCTCCTCTGTGACCCCCAGGTCGGCGGACCAGGCGACGGGCTCCGCCGGCCCTTGCTGGTGGCGCGGGTGCGACGTTCCCCCGGAACGGGGGAAGAGGGTGTCTATTACCCGCGTCAGCAGCTGAGGTCCAGGCTCTCCGAGACCGCGGGCGCCCGTGCGCGGAGCTTGCCCATGACCATCCGGTAAGGGCGCACCCACGGATCCTCGTCCAGAGAGCCCTGGAGCTCATCCCACGCCCGGGATTTCGCGTCCCTGATGGCATGCCTCAGGGCTACCACGAAGACCTGGTTTGTGCCCCTCAGCAGATCATCCCTCGCCGGGTCGCGGACTCGAGCCCTTCGGGCGCGCTGCCACTGGCGCCGAGCGTGCTGACACTCGGATCGGAGATCCGCAATGTCGCCCGACCACCAGTGCACCGCCCTCCGGGGGGGCAGGCGCGGTGCCCGGGGCATGGCGGTGTCGCATATTGCGGTCATCGCCTCTCGGAACCACTTGGCCTCCCCCTCAACGTCCACGACCGGAAGAGCTGGCCAGGCCACGGCAAGGGCTGCGGCCATCAGCATGTCCTTGTCCAGCCTCCTCAGCACCCAGCGACGCAGTGGCGGGCCACGCGCCGGCCGGGGGGCGGCGGGGAGGGAGTAGCCGAAGGTGATGTATAGATGATCATTCAGCGTCTCCCTCGCGCCACCCTCCAATTTTGCACCATGCGCCCGGCCACAGGGGACGCCCAGCCCAGATCCACAATGGATTCCACCTGAGCCTGAACGCAGGTGCTGGCGGAGCCCCTGTTCAGGAGCAGGAGCCCCGCGCCAGCCGCCCAGAGCGGTACCGCCCCTCCTCTCGCGTCGGTCCTCGGGGACCCCCAGGCTTCGGCCTTGGAGTTGAAATCCCCGAGGATCAACGTCGGCCGGCTGTGGGAGCTAACCACAACGCTCCTCACCCGGTCCAGGAACTCATCGAACCGCTCCAGGGACTAGCTGGGCGGCGCGTACACGCCCACCACTGCTACGCTCCCCCAGTCAACGGCCACGAAACCCCGCCACCATGCTAAGACATCGGCGGGCGGGGGGACGTGCCGACCCCCCAGGACGATGGCGACGAAGCCCGCCGCTTCGCCGAACCAGTTGGGCCGGTCCAGTACGCGGTACGGCTCCGACGCCACCGCAACCTCAATCTGCCACTCGGCCAGGGTTTGTAGCAAAAGGTCCTGCGCCCCGGCCGAGTGGTTGATGTTGGCCTGCAGGAAAGGACCCTTAGGCCCCATTGCGCGCCGGGTCCACCGCTGCCTCCACAGCTGCTCCTGCGTTGCTGGGGCCCGCTACCCCAGTGGGCGATGCAGCCGGGGACTGCTTCGCGCTCGTTTTTTGGCGGACTTCTTCCGCCCTTTCTTCGCGGAGACCGACGGGCATCCTCTGGTCCCCATCCTGTGCCCCGCGGTCCGCCCTGAATCGGTGCACAGGGGGCACCGCGGCGGGGCCGTACAGCCACTGGCTCGACCCCGCAGAGTCACCGCTGCCTGACATGTCCAGTCTCCAGGCAGCGGTAGCACTGCAGGGGGCGAGCCGCCACTGCCTCGACCCGTGCTGCGGACCAGCCGACCGTCAGCCTCCCCGCGTCGACGACCTTGTTGGCTCCGGTGAGGGGGCACCTCACCCAGACCCTCCCCAGGCCACGGGGTGGGGCGCGAATCTCCCCCACCTTGACCTCCTCCGCGGTGCAGGCTCCTCCGGTTGCCACCGCCGCTGCTACCTCCTCCCGGGTGACCGAATCGTCGAGCCCGATGTGGCGGATCTCGCCTATCTTAACTGGGCACGCCACCCTAACCTCATCGGACCCGCGGAACACAGTTTGGATGCGGCTAGCCAGGGCCGCCGCCTTTGCCGCCCTCTCCGTCCCGGCGATCTCCAGGACGAGACCGCCGGTGGCTCCGCGCCTGGGCCGGAGATCGGTGATGCCGATCTCCGCGAGGTCGACCTCCTGCCTGGCGCTGATCATGGCCTCACAGCAGGTGGTCTTCGCCCCGGGCGCGACCGTTAGCGTGACCACCGAGGTTTTGGGTGGCGGACGAGGCGGGGCTTCTTTGTGGCCTCCTTTGTCGCCTTGCCCCCAGCGGTTCCCTCCTTTCGTGCGGCCGGGGGATTTGTCGTCCCGGCCGTCGTCCTCCACCCCGTCTTCTTCGCCGGCGGCGGAGGGGGGGCCATCTCCACACCCTTCTTCTTCGCCGGCTCTGCCTTCTTGGCTTTGCGGCCTACCACCTTGGACCACGCCTCGGTCTCCTGGCGGTGGTCCTCCTGGATTTTTGCCATCCTGTCGGCAACGAACGAGCCGGAGGAGGCCGTAGGGCGGGAAGGCGCGCGAGTCCCAGCCGCACCCGAACCCTTTTTCTGGGGCTGCGGAGTTCCCCCGGATGTCGTGGGATCACCGCGCTGTTGGCTCTGCCCCTTCCCCTGCCGTCCAGAGGTGGCAGGAGGGGGACACCCGGCGGCGCCCGCCGGAGCTCGGCCACGCTCCGCGCGACGAGGGCAGCGATGCCATCGGCGGCCATCCCCCCCATTGGCGGCCGGGGCCTCGTGCTCGGTGGGATCGTCCACGGCCCGCCCCCCTGCGGTCGCGGTAGGCGACGGTGAACGCGCCGGGGCGGGGTCCTCCGTCTCCTCCAACGTGGTAGCCCTCCGACAACTCCTCTTCGGCCGGGCCTCCTGTTCCAGCGGGGACGCCGGCCGCGACGCCTTCCTGGTGCCAGGGGCGGCCGGGGCTTCTACCGCCGGGGGCCTCTCGCGCAGAGCCTCCAGCTCCCGCCGCAGCGTCGCAATCTCCTCCCCTTGTGACGCTATTTTGGCGCCGCGGAGCTGTAATTGGGCCCTGAGCTCTTCCGTTTCGTGGTCGTCGCGGTGCCGCGCGGCCCTCAGTCCCAGCTCGTTTACGACCGCCTCCACGTCGCGGGATGCCTCCCTGAGGGCACGGACACATGTGCCCTTCAGGTTTTTGGACCACCCCGCGACCTTCTCGACCTTTACGGCGCCCTCCATGGCGCGCGCCACAAGGTCTGGCGAGGGGAGGTGGCGCACCTCCGGCGCAATTTCCTCCGCCTCCCTCAGCTTCAGGGCCGACCGGCTTGGCTGGCGTGGGGCCGCGCCGACGTCCAGTAGCTCCCTAGTTGCCTGGATCTCCATCTCCTCCCGCTGTAGGCGCAGGAATTCTTCTTTCTTCGCGGCAAGGGCCACGTAGTCCCCCGATGGATGGGGGCGTCCCCTCTTTGCCGCGGCCGAGGTGCTGGGGGTCGTGGGTGGCACCGTGATCACCGACCCATCCGACTCCTCCTCGCTGTCAACCGTCTGTCGCCAGAATCCCCTATCAGAGGCAGCAGAAGAAGCCCTGCTCCCCTGGTGGATCCCGCCGACATGGGTCGCGCCCTTCTGGCCCGAGCGGGAGCCGCGGCCCTTCTGGGCCCCGGCTGCGCCGTCTCCTCATTCCTCGCCGACCTGACCATGTCAGGTTCCCTTGCCTGGTTTGTCATCGTTTCGTCCCGTCCTGCGTTTTGTTTTTGGTTTGTAGAATTTTCCATGTTGGTCCCACGAGTAGGTCGGATCCTAGGTCCGCCCAGGCAGAGCCGCCTTACCTGGGTGAGGCAGATACACCCGGGGGATCGCCAGGTACCCCGGGGTTGGTCGCTAGCGACTGGTACACCCACCAGCCACCCCTGGTGCTAACTCCAGGAGCACCCTCCTCACCGCGTGCCGCAGCTTGGGGCTAGGGATTTTTGAAGAGATTGTCATCCTCGCAGGCCGGCCGGTTAAGGCAAGCCTCCCGTTCCAGCGAAACGTGACAACTGGATTACGGTATAATTGCTAGGGCACTCCGGGTTCGCTACACGCACCAGACTGCCACGCATCCTGGCCCCTGGAGAACTCAACGACGCCGCTGCAACCTTCATCGCCTCTCAGCCCTGGACCTTACCGGCATGGTAGTACCTTCCAAAGTCCAATGGCCGTAGCCCAATCACACCGCCGGCATCGCCCCAAGTCCTCATTCAGGCCATTCCAGCGGCAGCGATCGTCCCCCATTCAGTCGCCTTGTACGACAGGCAGGGGTTACCGTGTCTGTATTCTATCACCCACTCACAGGGGAGGTTTTAATGGGCTTTCCTTCCCTTGGTGTTTGGTCCGCGGGAGCTATCGCTCCTACCCCCCATGCTCTCCGAAAAGTGCATGGCGAGCATTCCCCTATCCGCCACCTGGGGACGCGCGACGTCGGGGTATCACCTCCCCGCCTAACCTGGATAACCAGGTAGGTCCGTGGAACGGGAATCCAAACTAACCTAAGCTTTTTATTTTTTTTTTTACATGGGGTAAATCTTCGAAAGACGGCCCCGGCCCCCCTGGGGAGGAGCCGAGGGTAGTGCCGGATTTTTACCGGCTAAAACCCCCAAGGTGGCCTACACTGGGTGTTGGGGAGGGCCCCTGGACCTCTGACGAACAAAACCGGGGCCCAAACACCCATGGCGCGTTGACGCCGCCTTGCTCGGGGGAGGGACTAACTTTGGCCCTCCCCCTACGTGCCAAGCTCCGCCGCCATCGGGGGCCACACCCGATGACGGCACTCCCCGGGCCGCGTGCAATAGGGACCGAGGCCCCAGCCCCGGCCCCCTGCGGCCCTGCGGCCCCGCATAAGTTTCGTGGGGCCGCGCGATCGGTGTTGGGGGAGGGACGTTCGCCCCTCTCCGGTGCTCATCTTCCGGGGGGTGACTGGTGTCCCCCCATAGAACTCCTCTTCAGGGGGTGCGGGTGCTCCCCCCTTCTCTTCTCCCCGTTGGGGGCGGTGGGTCTGGTATGTAACATCTTCACGGCCCACCGCCCCATCTCCCTCAGGTGACGCCGTCAGGGGGTCTCCACCGACGACGCCCCCTCCTTCTTCTGCGGATGCGGTCGGTTCTGTCCCGACCCCGCTCCGCTTCCTCCTTCAGGGCGATGACCGTCTCGCAGTAATCGGTCACCGCCCTCCACTGATTCTCGCCGGCGAGCATTTCTTTCGCAAATGCCGCCGGCTAGAGATCACCACCAACTTCGCACCGCAGGGCGTGACGGGCCCGCGCAAACGCTGCACAGTGCTCCAGGGTATGTTGCGCGGTGTCCCGCCCCGCCCCGCAGTTATGGCATGCTGCCGTCCCATCCGCCCGGATCCAGTGCAGGAACTCACCGAAGCAACCGTGTCCGGTGAGCACCTGTGTGGTCCTAAGCGTGAGCCTTCCGTGGCCGCGGTCCCTCCATTTCTTGAGCACTGGAAGGACCGCCCCGGCTACGCGCTGGGCGGGGGCGCCGCTCTCGACCAGCTCGCGTCGCCACCGACCCAGGGCTCTCTGCCGGGCCCGGCGCCTAATCCTAGCAACAGCTTCGGTCATCTCTTCTGGCGGGATCCCGTCCAGACGAAGGGCACGCAGACGCCAGAAGACTTTGGCGTCACCCTCTGCCTGGAACTTGAAGGGGCAACACCCGCCAGGGTCATCGCCGCCTCGTGGCGGACCGTGCGGTAACCTCTGAATACCCTGATGGCTATCCTCCTCTCAGCCTGGCGCAGCAGTTGCTGGCTGCGCCGGGAATCCATTAGGGCGTTTGCCCATATGGGCGCACCATAGAGGGCCATGCTCCGCACGATCCCCACGTAGAGACGGCGAACCTTCTCGTTGGGCCCCCCGATATTGGGCAGTAGACGGGCAAGCGCGTTGCTTGCCCTGTCTAGTCGGGGGACCAGACGACCGAAGTGCTCCTCGAAGCGCCAGTGGCTGTCCACGTGGAGGCCCAAGTACCTGTGGCCCTTCTCCACCTGGACGTCGACTCCACTCACATGGACCACCGACTGGGGCGGTGGCGCAACCCCACGCCAAGGCGAGTAAAACCACATCTCCTCGGTTTTGTGGGGAGCTAGCTGAAGCCCCAGCCGCCGGATCCCCGCGGAAACGGCAGCGACGCCAATCTCGGCGAGGCGGCTAGTCCTTTTCCACCCCCGACCGACCGCCAACACGTGCGTATCATCCGCGAAGTACGTGAGGCTCACACCGGTCGGGAGCTCGACCCGCAAGACCGGGTCGTACCCCAGGTCCCAAAGTGTGGGACCTTTCGAAGAACCCTGGGGTAGGCTACAGTCCACGTCCCTCTCGTGCATTTGGCCATCCCGGCACCTGTGCACTATCTTCCTGTCCCGGAGGTAGTCGCCGACGATCCTCCTCATGTAGGGGGGCGCCTTGTGGCGTATCAGCGCCCCCCTTATCGTCCCGTGAGGCAGAGTGTTGAAGGCGTTGGCGATGTCTAGACTAACGCCTAACGCCACCCTCTCCCGGTACGTGGCCGAGTCGCAGCGGGAGCGCATCGACTGAATTGCGTCGATAGTGCTGCGCCCCCGCCTGAAGCCATATTGCGACTCGGCCAAGTCGGGACACTCCTGGGACAGGTGCTGGACGAGGCGGGATACCAGAATACGCTCGACCAACTTCCCTACCTCGTCCAACAGCACGATGGGCCGGTAGGCCGAGGGACTGTCGGCGGGTCGCCCATCCTTCCGGATGAGGACTAGCCGCCCCGTCTTCCACTGTTCTGGGAAGACTCCTTCCTTAATGCAGGCGCTGAAGAGGCGTCTCAATCTCGGACCGAGGACGCGTAGAGCCTTCACCCAGGCACGGCCGGGGACGCCGTCGGGGCCCGGAGCAGTGTGTTCCCTCTCTCGTGGTAACAAAGTGTCGACTACCCGCCCCTAAAACCGGGGGTCGAGGCACTCCGTGACCGTGGGCGCCCAGGGCCTAAGCTTGCCCATCACCATTTTGTATGGGCGCCCGCATGGGTCCTTCTGGAGAGAGCCTAGGAGCTCGTCCCATGCCCGGGATTTAGACTCCTTGATGGCCGTCTGCAGGGCAGTTTCCAAAACTTGGTACTGCCCGTACAGATCCTCCTCCCTCGATGGGTCGCGGAATTTCCTTCTTCTGCGGGCCCTTTGCCACTGGCGACGGGCTGCGAGACAATCTCGTCTTAGATCACCAATTTCGCCCGTCCACCAGTAGGCGGCCCGCCTGGGGAGGTTCTTGGCCCGGTGCATGGCGGCGTCGCACACCGCCTTCATGGCTCCCCGGAACCATTCTACCTCCTCCCCAATGTCCGCGACCGGCCCGGCAGGTGTTGGCAGCCAGGCCAGAGCGAGGGCTGCAGCCATCAGCACGTCCTCGTCCATCCTCTTCAGCGCCCACCGTAGCGGCGGTGGTCCACAGGGGCGGCGGGCGGTGGTGGTAAGGTCGAGGGGGATGTATAGATGGTCACTAAGTGTGACCGCCTCTTCCACCACCCTCCATCTCTGCACCATACGCGCGGCCAGGGGAGTCGCGAAAGACAAATCGACCATAGACTCCCCCTGGGCACGCACGCAGGTGCTAACGGACCCCACATTGAGCACGGGGAGTCCTAGCCCCGCCGCCCAATTTACGACCGCCCTGCCTCTCGCGTTTGTCCTCGGGGAGCCCCAAAGTGACGCATGGGCATTAAAGTCCCCGAGGACTAGCACTGGCCGGGGGGAACAACGGGAGACAAATTCCCCCACCCGGTCCAGGTACTGTTCATATTGCGCGAGAGGCCTTCTGGGCGGGGCATAGAGCACCACCACCGCTATTTCACCCCACAGCACGCCGACGAACCCCCGACCCCGTTCCAGTGAGGCGGGGTGTGGGGGTACTGCGGTGCCAATAATCGCCACGGAGCCGTCCTCGTCCCCGAACCAATCTGGTCTGTCGAGGACTCGGTACGGCTCTGCGGCCACCGCCAATCCAGCCTTCCACTCGGCCAGGGTTTGGAACAACATGTCCTGAGCCCTGGCCGAGTGGTTCAAGTTGGCCTGAAGTATAGGGCCCTTGGGCACCATACCTAGGTTTTACGAGCCGCCTCAGCGGCATTTTTACTCGCCGACTTGGCAGGGGGATTTTTCTTGCCCCCCTTCTTCGACTCCGCAGGCTTGGTCCTTGATGCCTGTTCCTTGGGGGCTGTTCCTGCCCCTTCAACGGCACTCCTCCTCTTCCTCTGGGAGGAGGAGGGGGCACAACCTTTTGCCCGCAATCGATGCCCCGCGCCCCGCCCCAGGTCCGCACAGAGGGGGCACCGCGGGGTGGCGCTACACTTGCTGGCCACGTGGCCCTCTTCTCTTCCGCGAGTTCCAGCTCCTGGTGTTGTACCTCCAGGAGCATTTGCTTCGCCGCGGCGAGTTGCGAGTACACGCCGGTGTTCGGCGGACGGCCCCTCCTCTTCGCCGGCCGTCTCCCCAAGGACACAGTCGAAGCGACTGACTCGTCCGAGTCCTCGCCGTCCCGAGATGCAGCGGCATCCGAGGTCGCCGGGGAGACCCCGCCCCTTCTTCGCCCCGACCTCAGGGTAGACCATTCCGCGTCCACCCTAGATAGTTGAACGGATAGCTGGCGTGCATCCGTCGCTCCACTAGTGCCGGGGAGCACCAGGTCCACCTCGCTAGCTGCCTGTCTCACGTCCTGATTCGTATCCATGGTCGTTTCCGTTAAATCCAGTCCAGTTTGTTTATTTGTTGATTTAGTAATTCCATCCATAATGGTCCTACGAGAGGGTCGGTCCATGGGTCCACCCGGGCAGAGCCGCCTTACCCGGGTAAGGCTAGTACACCCGGGGGGTCGCCAGGTACCCCGGGGTTGGCCGTTTGAGACTGCTGCACCCATCAGTCATGCCTGGCGCTTACTCCGGGCACGCCCTCCTCACCGCGCACCACAGCTTGGGGCTAGGGATTTGTTATAGAGGTTGTCATCCTCGCGGGCCGACCAATGAAGGCAAGCCCCCCGTTCCAGCGAGACGTGACCACTGGGTTACGGTATAATTGCTAGGGCACACCGGGTTCGCTACCCGCACCAGATCGCCACGCAGCCTGGTCCCTGGAGAACTCTACGACGCCGCAGCCACCTTTTCGCCTCTCCGACCCAGGCCTTACCGGCAAGGGAGGCCCTGCCAGGATCTGTAGATCCCACCGGCATCGCCCCGGGTTATTTGCGAGGCTACTTCGACAGCAGCAAGCGCCCCCCTTTTAGTCGCCTCCTACGACAAGCAGGGGTTACGGTGTCTGTATTCTATCCCCCAGTCACAGGGGAGGTTTTGATGGGTTTTCCTTCCCTTGGTGTTTGGTCCGCGGGAGCTATTTTATTTCACTCCTACCCTACATGCACTCCGAAAAGTTCATGGCGAGCATTACCCTATCCGCCTCCTGGGGACGCGCCACGTCGGGGTATCACCTCCCCGCCCAGCCAGTACACTTGGCCAGGTCCGTGGAACCTAACCTAACCTAACCGTTTTTTTAATATTTTGATAGCAAGAAAATACATTTACGTAAGCGAGGAACCCGTCGGGTTAGGAGGGTCTCGGGCAGTGTGGGACTCAAAGGTACATACCAAAACAAGTTTCCCTGAGTTGGATCGTTACAGTACCCCAATACCCACTAAAAACTTGCTCCGTATCGGCCACAGATACCTCCGGTAAACCCAGAGGGCTTTAATGGAGAGCATTCTGTGTAGCCACGATGTTGCTTACACATCGACCGACTCGGACGACCTAAAGGCGTTCAGTCGTCCAAGAACGTCGCGGGTAAGCCCCAGCGCACCTCCGCTTATAACGCAGGCTATTTTGACCGACGGTGATTTCATTTAGCCACAGAAGGTATAGAGTGCGTTGGTGGACACTCTACAGCCGCTGTGCGTACACACCGCCGGAACTGTGCATTATCCTTGCAGAATCATTTTTCCCTACCCGTATGTTTCCGCAGGAGATGTGTAGGATTGAGCTGAGCCGCTTGGTCGCCAGAGGCCGCAACACACATTTGGGCGAGCTAAGCCTCTCGGTGGGCGGATCTCAGCCTGGGAGAGGTCGCGAAAACGAAGGAGTGCTCGCATGAATGCGAGAGAGAGGAGAGCCCGAGCCGCCTGGACACCAGCGACCGCTTCACACATTTGGGTGAGCTAAGCCTCTCGATGGGCGGATTTCGGGCCTGGAATTGGTTACGCGCACTGAGGAATGCACGCATGATAGCGAGCGAAAGGAAGTCTTGGGTTGCCTGGACACCATCGACCGCAACACACATTTGGGTGAGCTAAATCTCTCGATGGGCGAATTCCGGGCGTGGGAGAGGTCGCGAAAAGTTTTTCGAACGAAGGAATGCTCATGCGAGAGCACACGGTAGCGCTCGGAACGCTCGTGTCCTTTGTCACATGCATTCATCCATCCATTCAGTTCATTCAATTCTATACTACATGTGTATAAGGGCACCGTAAGCGGAACGCTGCGTACAGTGCGGAAGCAATCAGTGAACCTAAGGGGAAGAGTAAGAAGGGTCGCGGTTCGCCGAGATTCGGCCAGCGAGAGGAAGGTTCAGGCCGGCCGGTCTCGATCCACTGCCCGGCAGGTACAGTGAGAGGGAAAGATCGAGCTCGGGATGCTGTGAAGAGCGAGCGCGAGAGAGGGGATCAAAGAAGAAGCTGCGGGTCCGAATCCGGGAGAGAGCCGAGACGTGAGCGTAATGCGTCCGAGATTAGAGGTCACTGATTGGGGATCGCGCGTCATGTTAATGCGATTTTAATTGAATTCAATTAAATTGATGAAATGTAAAGAAATTAAAATGTAATAAAATTCAAAATTTATCAAAATTTAAAATTTACAGAAAACTAGAATTGATGTTTCGTGTTTGAAGAACCACATTAATATTATAATTAAGAATTCATACGACCCAAAACCTTGAATTTTAAATTTGCCATGAAAATTATTTTTAAAGGTAATTAAATACAATTTTCGCGAAAGAAAGTTGGTGCGGATTGCTTTCAAAATTTGTTTCCAGAGAGAGAAGTAGGCGTTCGGAAAAAGGAGCATATCTTAGAATTGTGTTATCAAGATTGGAATTTAAGATTAGACGTGAGAGCTAGAAGTATTAGGGCGCCTCGTCAGGCGGGTGAGAGGCACGTACAAGCAGGTGATGAGCGGATTACGTCACCCACTCGCAGGTAGCGGCCGGAACCGGGTCAACGAGTCACCCATCGGCCGGTGTCCGAAGGGATGCGAACGGGTCTCATCCGTGCATGTCGGCTTGTTGCTGCCTATCTAGAGGGGCTAAACGCGCGGTGCCTTTTAAATCGCCTTTGATGACAGGCTTGGGAGGCTGGAGACGTATTCTGTAACCCCCGCCTCCAGGGGAGACTTGATTCTATACTTCCACAGCAAATAGGATCTGATATAATCGAAAGTCTGGCCTATGCTTTATTAAGTCAACACCCTTGACCGTTATTGATCAGTGAGTGCAATTGATTTAATTGTAATTTATTCACGTTATTAATGTTGACTTGATTAGGTCCTTTCATCGAAGGCTTGATAAGTTTTGGGTTGCCGGGCTTTGTTGAAGACGACCACGAGACCCCTGCTTCGATCGAGGGGAGGCGAGAAAGCGAGGGGAGTGTGCCGAAGCGCGTGTCTCGAAAGTCGGGTTCAAGGGTGAGGGACTACCCCTCGCAGGGTCCCCAGCCACAACGATTGCCTGCCGCTCTGGATATAAATTGGGGCACCTCGTAGGGGCCTTCATTTAGTACATTTCTAACTGGGGAAGTCGCTAGTTCGCGCTGTTTGTGGTGCTCCGAATCGAAGCTTGGAGCAATACGCGTGTGTCGATACGTGCGCCGTGGTGCAGTGAGGGGTTATTGTGCATAACTAAGCGCAGCATATCAGCACAGCACACCACAGCACATTGTTCATCCTCGCAGCGAAAAGGACCCGCTGTCGCCGACAACGCCCACGCGTCAACGCGTTTATAGCAGAGGCGGGTGAAGAAGAAGAGGAAGGAGGAGTAAAACAGAGGAAGAGCGACGCAGCCGATCACTATCAGTCATCCTACGACAAGCATCGCTGGGTAAGTAAGTATTGAGTGATCATTTGTCGATTAACGTTTATCGCACCATCCTTGTTTGTTCAGCCTGCCCGTTTAAACACTACTATTGTTGCTGATGTTGGTGATAGTTCCGCTGCCGTTGCTCCTTTTAATACGAGGCTGGTTAGTCCTTGATTGTGAACCATGCTGGATATTGGCCGAATGCTGACTGTAAATAGCTGTTCGGTTTGCCGGTGTCCTGATACTAATTGCTTAGTTCCATCCTAGCTTAATTAATTAAATATATTCAGTTAAATCCTTGCTTGGCTTGACTTCGCTTCACGTTGTCGAGTGGTTCCATGACTTGTTTCTAAGTCGGATCAGGTCAGCCCGCTGTCCCGCTTCATCCTTGGATTGGGTTGCGTGAGTTGAATTAAGTTGATAGGGCAGGGCGGAGAGAGGGGGCGATGCAAGCAGATTGATGCGAGTCAGTTGAAACAATCCCTTCTGTGCTACAATTGTTCCCTTTCCTCCCCCTCTTTCCCCCCTTTTTTCCCCTTCCCTTTTTCCTTCCTTTCTCTTATTCTCTTTCCCTTCCTTTCTTTTCCCCCTTTTGATTCAGATTTAAGTTATAGATCATAAGTCATCTGCTTCGCTTTCCGAACCCATGTTACTCATTGTTTGCTGTGGTTAAGGATCCTTGTACCGTGAGGGTCATAACCGGGGTTGTCATTGCCGTTACAAGTCGCAGTAAGTGTTGATCACTGCCATGTCAGTTCAGTTCGACTTAAATGTAGATACTTGTACTTAAGAGTGCCCGTTTCCTTTTGTTCCGATAGCTACGTTACTGTGCTGCTAAATCACCGAGCCGAAGAAGAAAGAGAAGAGGAAAACATGTCTGCGTTCAGCGTACTGCAGATCAATTTAAACAGATGCCGCACGGCACAGGATCTCTTGTGGCAGGCCGTGAACGAGTTTTGCGCGAATATAGTCGTCATCAGTGAGCCGTTTAATCCTCATCCGAATTGGCATCAGGACAGGAGCAGCTCAGCCTGCGTGTGGTATACGAATCGTCCTAGCTGCGACATGGGGGTGACTAGAAAGGTGTTTGAGACAGACGGATGCGTGGCATTGGAGACTCGCGAGTTTGTGATAGTGAGTTGTTACTTCTCACCATCACTGACTATAGAAAGCTTTGAAGGTCAATTACGGGGTCTTGCGACATGTCTGTCAAGTGTTAGGAAACCGATTATAATCGCCGGGGATTTCAATGCCCGCTCTCCGCACTGGGGATCAGATCGCGTGGATTCACGCGGTCACCGTATGATGAATTTGATCGAGCAAGCAGGGCTGATGCCCGTGGCAAGTCAAGGAGGCCCGTCATTCGAGCGTGGTGGCGTGGGTTGTCGAATCGATGCCCTTGCGTATAGCCGCAGCCTCCACGGTCGAATATCTAGGTCCACAGTGTCCACGCGCTATTCGGGATCGGGTCACCGCTATCTTATTCATCGATTTAAAGTGAGACCAGAGGCTATTGGTTCGCCCGAGGATTCTCTTTGGGAGGCGAGACTAGGTCGCCCGGACATGGAGGCGTGGAGGGAAATAGTGAGCGGCCAGTTACAGATGCCAGAATCCCTGGATCCAACAGTTCAACGTAGTCAAGAGAGAGGAGCTGCAGCAGCCGGTCCATCGGAACAGTCCGCGCTACCGCCGCTAAGCACCGTGGCCGAAATTGATGAAGTGATTGAGGAGTTAGAGACGCTCTTTCAGTCAACCCGTCCACGATTGCCGACCCGCAAGAGGAGGAAAATACAAAATGTACCATGGTGGAGCCAGGAGATAGCAGATCTCTGTCTCCAAGCAAAGCGTCTCCGCCACCGCTGGCAGAAGGTGGCTCGCTGGAGCCCGACGGCAGCACGACAGCAGGCGCACCCGTATCGCATGGAGATGCTGAAAAGCCGACGTGCCTTATCCTTGGCATTGCGTCGAGCTAAAGAGGCATCGTGGAGAGAGATGGTCTCGACTATCGAAGAAGATCCGTGGGGGAAACCCTACAAGGCAGTCATGAATCGTCTGAAGGGGAAGTCGCCCCTGGTTCGCCTCAACCGAGAGGAGTTCCGCGCAACGGTGCCCGCGCTTTTCGTGGTGGAGCAGCAGCGACAAGAAGAGGAAGACGAAGCAAGAGGAGAAGAAGCAGCGCAGGCTTCATTGATCTGGCCTCGTCAGGAAGGAGCGTCAACGTCGTCGGCATCCAACGCACGCGAGATCGCGGGGGTAGCCGCAAGGTCAAGCGCTGTTCCTCTTAACACCAGAAAGAGATGCTGAAGCCCAGGGGAGGGCACCTCGCGCCAGGGGGACGTGTTCACGAACGAAGATGTGAGGTACGCAATGGGGATGCAGTGTTACGCCGTTCACGTTCTGCGTAACACTGCATCCGGCTGGGTTTGTGCCCTTTTCAATTCCTGTCTGAGGCTAGGATACTTTCCAAGGGCTTGGAAAGTAGGGCCTCTGGCTTTAATACCGAAGGCCGGGAAAGCCTGTAATTCTCTTTCCGACCTTCGACCGCTTTGCATGCTGTCAGACATGGGGAAGTGTTTCGAATATGCTTTGCGCGTGTTAATGCTAGAAGCGATTCGCATGTCTGGAGGGATGTCGGTGCGTCAATTTGGGTTCACGGAGGGCAGATCAACTCATCAGGCGATGAAGGTGGTCATGTCGGAGTGGGATCGTGCGCGCAGAGGGCGAAATCACTGTCTGCTAATTACCCTGGATGTGAAAAATGCATTTAATACAGTGCGTTGGGACCGCATGCTGGCTGCAGCCGAGCGCCATGGGTTTCCGACGATAATAATGGACATGTTACGTAGCTATTTAAGCGAGCGAAGAGTGGGAACCCGAACGCCAAGCGGTGACTGGGTGGAAGCAGCTGCATTTGGTGGGGTGCCAGAAGGATCAGTGTTGGGACCACTGTTGTGGAACCTATCGTACGACGGGCTGCTGGAGGTGCTGCTGCCACCAGGCGTGACAACCGTGGGTTTCGCGGATGATATGGCGCTGCTTATAGTAGCCCGATCATTAGACAGAGTGCGCGAGCTGGCAGAACATGCCTTACGTGTGGTGGGGGCGTGGTACGAGAGAGAGAGACTGCTTCTCGCGACAGCGAAAACTGAAGCAGTGCTCTTAATTGGGCGGCGCGTACCGGACGGACTTGTACTATCGTACGAGGCCGCGATAATCAGGACATCGCGCTCGATTAGGTACCTTGGTGTGATGTTCAGTAATAGCAGACTCTTTCATAGTCAAATGAGCCGGGTATGTGAGAAGGCAGTGAAAGTAGCGCAGCACCTCTCGTGGCTGCTACCGAATCCACGAGGATGCGGTCCGAATCCGCGTTTGATGTATTACCGAGTGCTAGAATCTATAGTTTTGTATGCGCCTCCGGTATGGAGCGAGGCGGTGGAGTACGGATGTGTGAGACAGCGATTGACATCGACACAGCCGTTGGGGTAACTGCGGGTGACACGCGCGGATCGTACCGTTTCATCAGAGGCATTGTGCGCGCTGTCAGGTTGCATGCCGTGGGACTTGTTAATAACAGCCAGGGCCGCTTTGTATGGGTACGAGGAGGCGGAGGACCCGGAAGAGCGCGTGAATCTGCCGCAGGTGGTGGAATATGACACCTTTGATCGCTGGCAAACTCGATGGACAACCTCGGAGAGCGGCGCCTGGACTAGCAGGCTGATTCCCAACATCGAGGCGTGGGTGGAGAGCAATGGAGCACGTTATCTAACCTATAATCTGGCGCAGGTGATGACAGGTCACGGATGCTTTGCTCATTATCTCCATCGGATAGGAAGAAGTCCGTCCCCGAGCTGCTGGTTTTGCGATCCTCCAGTGGACGATGATGCGTGCCACACAGTGTTTGTGTGTGATCGTTGGGCAGTGCAACGAACACTTCTATACCTGGAGGTAGGGGAGCTGACTCCAGAGTCGTTTGCAAGCTGTCTTCTGGATAGACGAAGGCGACGCTCTCTTATATCGTTTGTAACCGAGGTGATGACCAAAAAGGAGAGTTTGGAGAGAGCAAGAGAACGCGCAGGGTTAATGGTGCCTCGTCGAGTCCGCCGGCGAGGCTCCCGTCACTCCCGCGGCACACGCGGATCCCGGGCGAGGGGTGGCCGCGGGCGCCGGTGAGGACAGACCGGCAAAATTAATGGCATTAGTGAGGGCAAGCCAAACGCACGCACGTACTTCACCCGACCACCTAATTATGTTTGCGAGTATGTGAGTTAAGTGTGTGAGTTTAGTATGTGTATTATTGTATCTGCGAGTTTATCTATGAATTTATATGTCAAGAAAACATTTGTAAGGGAAGGTAAGGAGTTACGTAGAATATTATTGATAAATGGACGCCTTGCAGGCATTATTGCTTGATCATAACTTAATGTTTGTGTTTACCCAGTCCAGTAATAGGAATGCTGTACTCGTGTCATAAAATAGGGCACATACAGAGAAGTTCGAAGGTAGGGTTCACTCATTGAGTTGATCATTACCGGCACAATCGATGCCAAGTATATTATTCGCATGTCTGGAAAATTCAGGCGAAGTCGTACTCGTGAAGCCACGCTGAGCGAGAGCAGGGAGGAAGGGGAGCCGCGAAGGAGCACTTCCGCACGGGTAACTTGCCAAGCCATACAAAATCCGACTTAAAAATTTAATGGGTGCCATATGCAGGCCAGGCAGTCCGAAGCCGGGTTAACGAGTTCCGTCACCTTTGGCAAATAGCAGTTGGAAAGGGCCCACACGGGGAGTACGGTAAGGAAAATCAACCGCGGATCGGAGTCCGGGAGAGGGTCGAGACGCGAGCTTAATACGCCTGAAACTCGAGATCACCCGAACCGCGTGAGCCACTCGTTGCAGGCGAAGCGCCTCATCGAGAGATGGGAGAAACATGCGGACGTGCAGTAGCCCCGCACGATCCTGATGGCCAGCCGGCGCTCCACCTGCCGCAGCAGAGTGCAGATGTGCCTGCTGACCGCCAGATCGCTTGCCCATATCGGAGCCCCGTTTAGGGCTATGGACCGGACGATTCCCACGTATAGGCGGCGAACCCTCACTCCCGGCCCCCCGAGGTTGGGCAACAGGCGGCCAAGATTGGTCGCCACCTGTTCCAATCGGGGAGCCAGGCGGTCGAAGTGAACATCGAACCGCCAGTGGCTGTCGGGATACAGGCCGAGGTATCGAAGACCTCGGCCGATCACGATCCGGCACCCGTCGACCTCGAGCCAGAGCTGGGCCGGAGGGGCTACCCCACGCCGAGGCTCGAAGGACCACATGGCCTCGGTCTTGTGAGGAACCAGCGCCAGAGCCAGCCCCCGGATCGCTATTCACACGATGGCGACCCCCACCTCGGCTCGACGGCAGGTCCTCAACCAGTCCCGCCCGGTGGCCAGCAGGTAGTAGTCATCTGCGAATACCGTGGCCCACACCCCGGGAGGGAGGTTCACCCGCCACGCCGCGTTGTACCCCACGTTCCATAAGGGGGGGCCCAGTTTGGACCTCTGGGGCACTCCGCGGTCGACCTCTCTCCAGTGCAGCGTACCGTCCCGGCCCGTGTACAGTATCCACCTGCCATCCAGGAAGGCCCTGATGATCCTCTGCAGATACGGGGGGACGTTGTGGTGAACCAGCGCCCCCCGTATCTTCCCACGGGGCAGGGTGTTAAACGCGTTTGTAACGTCCAAGGAGACGCCCAGCGCCACCCCACCCCGGGACGTGGCCGACTCAGCGAGGGTGCGCACCCGCTGGATAGCGTAGATGCGAGCCCCGCATAAGTTTCGCGGGGCCGCGCGATCGGTGTTGGGGGAGGGGCGGACGCCTCTGAGGTCCTCTTCCGGGGGATGACTGGTGTCCCCCCACAGAACTCCTCTTCAGGGGGAGAGGGTGATCCCCCCATCCTCTTCTCCCCGTTGGGGTCGGTGGGTCTGGTATGTAACATCTTCACTGCCCACCGCCCCATCTCCCTCAGGTGACGCCGTCAGGGGGTCTCCCCCGACGACACCCCTTCCTTCTTCTGCGGATGGAGTCGGTTCTGTCCCGACCCCGCTCCGCTTCCTCCTTCAGGGCGATGACCGTCTCGCAGTAATCGGTCACCGCCCTCCACTGATTCTCGCCGGCCAGCATCTCTTTGATAAGTGCCCCCGGCGAGAGATCACCACCAACTTCGCACTGCAGGGCGTGACGGGCCCGCGCAAACGCTGGAGAGTGCTCCAGGGTATGTTGCGCGGTGTCCAGCCCTGCCCCGCAGTGATGGCATGCTGCCGTCCCCTCCGCTCGGATCCAGTGCAGGAACTCACCGAATCAACCGTGTCTGGTGAGCACCTGTGTGGTCCTAAACGTTAGCCTTCCGTGGCCGCGGTCCCTTCATTTCTTGAGCGTGATGCCCACTTGGACGTCGACCGATTGGACGCGTCCCGATTGGACGGTCCCGATTGGACGGTCCCGATTGGACGGTCCCGATTGGACGCGTTCCTTTTGGACGCCGTGCCGATTGGACGCGTTCCTTTTGGACGCCGGACCGATTGGACGCGTTCCTTTTGGACGTCGTGCCGTTTGGACGCCGTGCCGTTTGGACGCCGTGCCGTTTGGACGTCGTGCCGTTTGGATTCGTGCCATTTGGACGCCATATCTTTTATAATCATTGCCTTTGGAAATCGGCAGATAGTGTTATTGTTTGTCGATTTAAATTGCTATGCTATTTGAATGCGTATGCATGCTAAAGTATATGATTACATATATCTAAAGATAAAGTCAAGTGGTTGTGTGTAACGTTTGACAGATATAGGTTATAGTGAAAAACATGTGGAAATTGAATGCAGTTTCTTTCTTACAAGATATATCTGGAAGTATGTTTAAGGTAAAAGAAATATTAAACCTTATTTTGTTCAATACATTCTTTATTGCAAATTAATGTTGTTGTGGACAATGTATCAATATATAATAATACGATTTCTTTTTCTTTATTTTCAGCATTTATTCAGACATTGATGAGGAAATTTAAACCAATAAATTATGCAGTAAAAAAATTGAATAGATCCATTAAAGAAATTAAACAGTACGGAATAGAATAATAGGACAAATAAGAATAATGTACCCAGAAAACAGATGCAATTACATTCTCACAGGATATATCAGGAAATTTGTTTGAGGTAAAAGAAATATTAAACCATATTTTTTTCAATACATTCTTTATTATAAATTAATATTGTTGAGTGTAATGTAACAATATATAATAATATGATTTCTTCTTCTTTATTTTCAGCGTTTGATCAGACACGGAGGGGAAAATTGCAACAGAGATATTATGTAGTAGATGTATTAAATAGATACAGTGCAGAAATTATTCGAGCAAGAGCAGTATTAAATTAGATAAGTTTGTCTTGCACGTTATAGACTTTAAAAACAATGTAATACCAGCATATTTCAAATAAATAGTTTAATAACAGTAGGTGAAACCCTTAAAATTTAACTTCCTATTCTAATTTCCTTAATATAGAATTTAAGTTACAATTCACAGTGTTTTCTTCTACTTTCGAATAAATAGTTTTACCAAATAATAATTTATTAAAAAAATAATTTGAAACAGAGTTTCTATTTCACCATTCACTTGTATCTTTTTTATAGCGCTTGTATTGTGTTTAGAAGTCACGAATTTGTCTCAAACGAGTTGAACAGTTGTATTGAAATCTTCCATTCTGAATAAAAGCTGAAAATAAAGAAAAACAAATCATATTACAATATATTGATACATTGTACGCAAAATCATTAATTTGGAATAAAGAATGTATTAAAGAAAATACGATTTAATATTTCTTTTACCTCAAACATATTTCCTGATATATTCTGCGAGAATGCTCATCAATGTCTGAACAAATGCTGAAAATAAAGAATGAGAAATCATATTATTATATATTGATACATTGTCCACAACAACATTAATTTGGAATAAAGAATGTATTAAAGAAAATAAGATTTAATATTTCTTTTACCTCAAACATATTTCCTGATATATCCTGCGAGAATGTAATTGCATGTGTTTTCGGAGTACGTTTCTGTTATTAATCCTAGTATTTCATTCCACAATGTTTAATTTGTTTAATGGATCTATTCAAATTCCCTACTCCATAATTTTGGTGGTAATTTCCTCATCAATGTCTGAACAAATGCTGAAAATAAAGAAAAAGAAATCATATTATTATATATTGATACATTGTCCACAACAACATTAATTTGGAATAAAGAATGTATTAAAGAAAATAAGATTTAATATTTCTTTCACCTCAAACATATTTCCTGATATATCCTGCGAGAATACTCATCAATGTCTGAACAAATGCTGAAAATAAGGAAAAAGAAATCATATTATTATGTATTGATACATTGTCCACAACAACATTAATTTTGAATAAAGAATGTATTAAAGAAAATAAGATTTAATATTTCTTTTACCTCAAACATAATTCCTGATATATCCTGCGAGAATGTAATTGCATCTGTTTTCGGAGTACGTTTCTGTTATTAATCCTAGTATTTCATTCCACAATGTTTAATTTGTTTAATGGATCTATTCAAATTCTCTACTCCACAATTTTGGTGGTAATTTCCTCATCAATGTCTGCATAAATGCTGAAAATAAAGAAAAAGAAATCATATTATTATATATTGATACATTGTCCACAACAACATTAATTTGGAATAAAGATTGTATTAAAGAAAATAAGATTTAATATTTCTTTTACCTCAAACATATTTCCTGTTATATCCTGCGAGGTCCATAAAAGAGTCTCACCGGTGATCTTCGACCTAAGAGATCGCCAGGGAAAACGCGTGGACCACGTCCACGTGAGGGATCTCAAACCGATGACCGGTACAAGGGACACGGAGATGCGCAGAATCAAGGCGCAGCCAAGCGGCAGCCGTACGCCACCGTGCAACGCTAGCACGCAGAGGCGCGACGTCACCAGCCCCCTCTCCGCCAGACACGGCCCAGCGGCTATAAAAGGCCAGCAGCCGCAGCGGCCGGCTCATACTTGCGATGGCCACCGATCAGCGGGCAGAAGAAGTAGCCGCGGCAATACGCCGCCTCGAAATCCGAGAACGCTCAAGGGACGACCCGATGACACTGACGCCACAAGAGTGGAGGAAATTCGTCAGGATGACGGTGCCTCCAGGAAACAGGGGTTACGGACTCACGCGGCCCAGGAACAGGACCAGCGAGGCGCCAACCCGCAAGGCGACGCGACCGAGCCGCGTGCAGACGCCAAGCAGGCGACCACCCAGCGCCGAGCTGACGCCGGCCAAACGGATTCCGTTGCTGCTGGCACCCGGCGACCGTCCGCCAAAATCACCGGCGAAAAGGACCGCAGAAGCAGCGGCCCTGGCCGCCGCGGCGGACCTGGGCAATCCAGCCCCCGCAAACAGGAAGCCGGCCCCGATATCAGCAGAAGCCGTAGCTGAGGCCGCCTGGGCCAGCCATTGCCGGCCACCATCACCAGCACAGCAATGGACGCTGGTCACGGCCTGCACCGTGGACCATACAAAGCGGGGGAACACCATCCCCTACACGCTTGCGGACGGAACCACCGTCCAGCTGTACACCGGAGTACGACGCCACCGGTTTACCAAGAATGGGCGCCGATGGACTATAAATACGGACCACCGGGGAAATGTAATCCGGTGCGTTTATACAGAGGTAATTATCATGGCTATTCGCATTTACGTGCTTTGCGCGACCAGCCGAGTACGCCTGGTCTCCCCGGAGGAGGAGGGGGGTGCGACGACAGCCGCGGATCGGCGTCGCGCATCGCGGGCCCCCACCGCGGCGGCATCCCCACTCCCGTGCGATTAGACTATAAGTAGGACCGATCGATGCGTTGATCGATGAGTTGCCTTGGGGCTTCGGCACCGAGGGGACCTCCTAGGAGGTCCGGACGGGAGGACCAGAGCTCTCGACGCCATGGGTTTCCTGGCGAAGAGATCTCTGGCCAACGGGCCGTAGCATTGCACTACGCTACGACCTGGCAGCTCCTATAGGTCCAGCGGCCGTAGGCGCCTAGCCTCGTCAGTCCCATGGTTGACCCGGGGTGACCAAGCTAGTGCGCGTTCATAATCTCTGCTGGTGCTTCCGCGGGGATTCCGAACGCTAGCTTACACCGCACCGTACTCTGCCTTTGGCAGCCGATTCCGTCCAGCTTCGTGGCGCTTCCCAGGCTGGCCAGGATTGGTCGTCGTCTCGTTCGCTGCTCGGTTCTACCTCGGCGTACGAGAAGACGAGCCGCGTGAGGCAAACGGGCAACAACTCCACCGCAGCGCGAAACATCGCAGCGCGATTCAATAAAACACCGTCGGCCCAATCGGGTCTTTCCTTTTCCCGACTTTCTCGGCAGTCGATTGTGCCTCGGCGCTTTCGCTAGATTTGATCGCGTTCGCGCTCCGCTTGCGCTCGCGCTCCGCGTACACCAGCGTGCGTATTCGTTAGCTGTAAGGCGGTAGCGACCGCAGTAGCATTAAGAGCGGTAGGTTTAAGATCCGCGTAACTTCTGTGACGGACCGGGTTCCGACCGTAGTATGTAAGATCTGTACAATAGTCTTAAGGAAAGCGGCTCCACTTGTCTAACCACCAGCCTATCTTAAGATTGTAGTATCCGAGGCCGGAGAACACCGCCCGACCTCCAGCGCGGCGAGGGTAACCGCCGAACTGTAACACCGTAGTCATCACTAGCAGTACCTTCTTTTGAATAAACACATATATTTTTCTACTTAAACCTGTTTCGTTATTTACCGACCTGTTCCCTTGCGAACCCTGGCACGGGGAAACCGACCGTGGTGCGCAACGCCGTGCGCACCGAACCGACCGACCCCGTTACAATATCACTAGAGTTTCAAAAGTATTGCGAAGAGGAAGGTGTAGAAAAAATAGAAATTACGACGGGAGTCCCTCGCGGAAACGGACAAGCAGAGCGCACGATACGCACGATAATACCGGCTTTAACCAAGTTATCATTAAATAATCCAGACCAATGGTATAAACATGTAAATAGAATTCAGAAATGTATTAATAGCACATATCAGAGAAGAGTAGGCATGACACCGTTTGAAGTTCTTTTTGGAAGAAAAATGAAAACCAAAGAAGACAATGAAAACCGCGATGATTTAAGAATCTTGGCGACAGAAAATTTATTGAAAGTACAGGAAGAAAATAAGCGACAATATAATAAGAATTGTAAAGCGACGAAACAATATAAAGAAGGCGATTTAGTGTTTATTAAAAGAACGAAATTCGGACCTAAGCTTAAGATTAAACAAAAATACTTGGGACCATACAAGGTGACAAAAGTTAAGCGAAATGATCGGCATGAAGTAGCGCGAGTGAATGATGGTGAAGGACCTATGGTGACTAGTACCGCCGTAGATTATATGAAACCGTTTAATTGTAACGAGGAAATTATTGACGTATCTTCGGAGACCGAAGATAGTGCAGGAAAGGCCGAGTGAGGGAATGGATGCATGATGTGTGAATGTGACTTAAGGGCAGTGTGAATGAGGCAGAGGAGGATGCGTGTGTGCGTGCAGAAGGGGAAACAAGAGAGAGGCAGGTTTACGAAAGGTCGCGAAGAGAACGCGACGCAGTCCATGTATGATTTCTTTTTCCATTCTTCATTAATATTAAATATCCTTTTTTCAATACTAAGTGTTGTGTTTGACCTTCTTGTAACCACATCCTACATGTATATTACACATCTAATGCCGATAAAGTAATAAGGCTATTGTTATTAAGCGTACATTGAACTGTAGGAAGGAAAGAGTATATTGCATTATATCTAATGTAGATATAGTAACAATGATGTTGTTATTAAACGTACATTGTTCTGTAGGAAATAGTCAGTATATTACATTATATCTAATGTAGATATAGTAATAATGATATTGTTATTAAGTGGATATTACACATCTAATGCAGATAAAGCAATAAAGATATTGTTATTAAATGTACATTGAACGGTAGGAAGGAAAGAGTATATTGTATTATATCTTATGAAGATACAGTAATAATGATATTGTTATCAAATGTACACAGATCTGAGTGTGTGGATCAGTATATTACGTTATATCCAGTGTAGATATAGTAATAATACTATTATTTTTAATGTATATTACATATCGAATGCAGATATAGTAACAATGATATTGTTATTAAATGTACATTGATCTGTAGGAAGGAATCAGTATATTACATTATATCTAATGTAGATATAGTAATAATGATATTGTTATTAAATGTACACTGACCTGACGGAGTGGATCAGTATATTACATTATATCCAGTGCTGGTATAGTAATACTGGTATTGTTATTAAGTGTATATTACACATTTAATGCATATAAAGTAATAAAGATATTGTTATTAAATGTACATTGAACTGTAGGAAGGAAAGAGTATATTGCATTATATCTAATGCAGTTATAGTAATAATGATATTGTTATTAATTGTACATTGTTCTGTAGGAAGGAATCAGTATGTTACATTATATCTAATGGAGATATAGTACTAATAATGTTGTTATTAAATGTACATTGTTCTGTAGGAAGTAGTCAGTACATTGCATTATATCTAATGTAGATATAGTAATAATGATGTTGTTATTAAACGTACATTGTTCTGTAGGAAATAGTCAGTATATTACATTATATCTAATGTAGATATAGTAATAATGGTATTGTTATTAAGTGTATATTACACATCTAATGCAGCTAAAGTAATAAAGATTTTGTTATTAAACGTACATTGTTCTGTACGAAATAGTCAGTATATTACATTATATCTAATGTAGATATAGTAATAATGGTATTGTTATTAAGTGTATATTACACATCTAATGCAGCTAAAGTAATAAAGATATTGTTATTAAATATACATTGAACTGCAGGAAGGAAAGAGTATATTGCATTATTTCTAATGTAGATGTAGCAGCAATGATATTGTTATCAAATGTACACTGATCTGCGAGAATGGTTCAGTATATCCGGTGTAGATATAGTAGCAATGGTATTATTTTTAATGTATATTACATATCTAATGCAGAAATAGTAACACTGATATTGTTATTAAATGTACACTGATCTATAGGAAGGAATCAGTATATTACATTATATCTAATGTGCACTTAATATACACTTAACATCAATACCACTATTACTATATCAGCACTGGATGTAATGTAATATACTGATCCACTCCGCCAGAACAGTGTACATTTAATAACAATATCATTATTACTATGTCTGCACTAGATACAATGTAATATACATTTAATAACCGTATCATTATTACTATATCTCTATTAGATATAATGTAACATACTGATTCCTTCCTGCAGAACAATGTACATTTGATAACAACATCGTTGATACTATATCAACATTGGATATAAAGTAACATACTAGTCCCTCCCCACAGATCAATGTACATATAAGAACAGTATCGTTATTACTATATCTACATCAGATGTAATTTAATATACTGATTTGTTCCCACAGACCAATATTCATTTAATAACAATATTATTATTACTATATCCACATTAGATATAATGTAATATACTGATCCCTTCCCACAGATCAATGTACACATAATAACAGTATCGCTATTACTACATCTTCATTAGGTGTGTACTATAAATTTAGTAACAATATCATTTACATCAGATATAATGTAATATACTGACCCCTCCCACAGATCAATGTACATATAATAACAGTATCGTTATTACTATATCTACATTAGATGTAATGTAATATACTGATTTGTTCCCACAGAGCAATGTTCATTTAATAACAATATCATTATTACTATATCTACATTAGATATAGTGTAATATACTGATTCGTTCCCACAGATCAATGCACATCTGATAACAATTTCATTATTTCAATATCTACATTAGATATAATGTAATACACTAATCCCTTTCCACAGATCAATGTACATATAATCACAGTATCGGTATTACTATATCTACATACGATATGTAATATACAATTAATAACAATATCATTATTACGATATCTACATTACATATAATGTAATATACTGATCCCTTCTCACAGATCAATTTACATATAATACCAGTATCGTTATTACTGTATCTACATTAGATATAATGTAATTTTCTGATTTGTTCCCACAGACCAATGATCATTTAATAACAATATCATTATTATGTAATGTCGCGAAGTTCTCCCTCTCACTGAGTTCTCCGCGTACCTTTTTGTATGATTTGGATCTAAGTTGTTAGTTAGGTAGAGGTTCTTACTTACCTTTCGCTGGGCGAGGATACCTGTAGAAATGAGCCGTCCTGGTGATTGGAGACAGTAGGGTAGACGTTTAATTGAAGTTCACACACTTCCGAGCACAACAAATGTTTATTGGTTTTGCATACAATTCTTAACTTGCGCGTGTTTTACAAATGACGAGTTGCTCTCTCTGGTCTCTGGGTCCCGTAGCAGAGTAGTATTTTGCGGATTTTGTACGCGTGTTAGAATTAAATCCGGATTCGCGTTAACGGACTGGCCGATTCTGAACGAGTTTCACGGAAGTGATCGGGTCACGATGACTTTTGAGTCTGCACTATAATTGATCTGGACTGTTTATGCACGAAATTTGATCTGATACTGTTTCTGTACTATAATTGGTCTGTATTGTTTCTGTAGTATAATTTGTGCATAGCTCGCACCGTTTCCGAGATATTTGCAGATTTACCTCAAGGAAAGGGGCGTCACGTACATATTCCGAGATATTTCTTCTACTACTTGTTCTTCTTCTGCACAGCTACGCTGGAAGTGGCATTTACAGCTGTGGGAACAAATCAGTATATTACATTATATCTAATGTAGATATAGTAATAGAGATACTGTTATTATATGTCCATTGATCTGTGGGAAGGGATTAGTATATAACATTATATCCGATGTAGATATAGTGTCAACGATGGTGTTATTAATTGTACATTGGTCTGTGTGAAGGGATCAGTATACTACATTATATCTAACGAAGATATAGTAATAATGATATTGTTAATAAATGTACACCGGTGGGTGGGATTAAATCCGTATATTAAATTACATCTGATGTAGATATAGTAATAATGATATTGTGATGAGATGTACATTGATCTGTGGGTAGGAATCAGTATATTACAACAGATCTAATGTAGATATAGTAATAACGATACAGTTATTTTATGTACAGAGATCTGTGGGAAGGGACCAGTATATTACATTATATCTAATGAAGATATAGTAATAATGGTATTGTTATTAAATGTACATTGGTCTGTGGGATTAAATCAGTATATTAAATTACATCTGATGTAGATATAGCAATAATGATATTGTTATTAAATGTATATTACATATCTAATGCAGATATAGTAATAATGATATCATCACTAAGTGTACATTGATCTGTAGGAAGGTATCAGTATATTACATTATATCTAATGTAGATATACTAAGAATGATATTGTGATTAAATGTATATTACATATCTAACGCAGTTATAGTAATAATGATATTGTTATTAAATGTACATTAATGTATATTAGGGAATCGGTATATTACATTATATCTAATGAAGATATAGTAATAATGATATTGTTATTTAATGTATATTACGTATCTAATGCAGATATAGTAATAATGATATTTTTATTCAATGTACATTCATCTATATTAGGGAATCAGTATATTACAGTATATCTAATGAAGATATAGTAATAATGATCTTGTTATTAAATGTATATTACATATCTAATGCTGAAAATGTCTCGGAAACGGTGCGAGCTATGGCAAAATGTTAAGAGACCTTTTTTGTAGGAAATTCAATTTCCGACTATTAACGTTCTATGACATTTTTTGATCGGATACGTATTTTTCGAGATATATCAATATATTTCAAGATACCGACGCAGTACAAACATTATAAAGATGAAGAAACACCGTGGCCCCTTTCTTCGAGGTATCTCTGCACTATTCTAAACTGTATTCACTATCCCGAGCTGTAAATGCCACTTCCATCGCAGCTGTGCAGAAGAAGAACAAGAAGAAGAAGAAATATCTCGGAATATGTGCGTGACGCCCCTTTCCTTGAGGTAAATCTGCGAATATCTCGGAAACGGTGAGCAGCTATGGCAATATGTTAAGAGACCTTTTTTGTAGGAAATTAAATTACCTAAATGCAGCCAAAATGTACATTTATATCAACACAGGCGTTAGTTTAATAGCGTGAATCGATGAATGAGTCGTACAGAATGTAAACATAAGATTGTTAAAATTTTCGACTAATCGGTTCGAAGAGGCAAAGTGTTACGCCCCGGCGGAAAATTTTGAATTTATCCGCCTTGCGTCCCTTATCAAGCCCTTTGGGGTTCCGAGAATTTCTCATGTATGGGTCGTGAGGTGGGTGTTTCACTTTTCCGCCAATCTTTTCATTCCTCCTCTACCTTGTACATACTTGTCAAGCCTTTCGAGGTTCCGAGGATTTCTCATGCAGGGGTGTACAAGGAAGAGTTTGAGTTTAATTCTGTTCTATTTTTGACTTCTTCTATTGCTTTCTCTTCTTTATTCTATTCTACCCTGGAATCGGGTATCTTGTCAAGCATTTGGGTTCCGAGAATTTCTCATGCGAGGTACACGAGGAAAGGTCATTTCTGTTTCCTTCTTTACAATAGTTTACGTGACCCTCCTTGAAGCTATCGTCGCCAACCATAGATATACAAGACAGTTTAATATCGGGTAACGCACAAAAACTCGCGTTAGCTCGTAAGAGAGAGAGAGAGCCGTTAGCACAACACCAGCGCTACGCAGTTATCCAGTGCCTCGCATTCCGGGAATTTCCCTTGGTAACTGCGTAGAAACGGGAAAACCGTAATAACTTCTTTGTCGAGAAAACTCTCTCCCTCTCATTTGCGCAAAGCGTCAGCCGGTCCGATCAGGATCATTATTACCTGACCGAATGATAGTGTGAAAAGAATGGATGGATGAATATGAATTTAAACGACGAAACTAAAATAAATGAGAACCCTTACAAAGCTTAACGTCGCGAACGTTCGACCGCCGTTCGAAAATCAGGGGTCGTTCAAAGCAATAAACACTATTGTGTTCGAAATTCTAAGAACTACCTAGCGACAACGGCGAATTTTGAACAAAGGAACGTTCTGGTAGAAATGTTTAAATTCATCGCTAATGAAATGCCGATTCCACCGAAGTAATTATGCGAAAGATTGTAAGTGAATGCATAATTGGCATTGCGATCATCGTAAATGCATCGTCCGCTTTTACGCTGATAAGATCTTATTATAAATCAGGAAAGATAAATAATTCTGATCCTGCTAAGGGAAAATAAACGGATAACGGTTTCAATTGTTAAATTATATATCTCAATTTCAAGATCATTCATGTTTCAGTCAAATTAATAGTATCATTTAACAATTCAATATTTGGAAAATCAAATTAAATCAATAGCTGTAAATTAGCAATAATACATTTAAAGGAAATACTGCGTAGTTTCTAGAAAACCGTTGAAACTATCATGGCGACGTAGTAGAAAGAAAAAGGAACACCAAAGAAAGGGGATGAAGAATCTTCGTCTAGCTCGCGCGTCTTAGCCAATCACCGGGCACGCGACACTTCTAAGCACGTGCCACGATTCGTCAATCCGTCCCCTCCAAGGACGATGATCGCGCGACGGGCCCTTCGCCCGTCGATCTCGCGCAAATTTCGACACTCTTGATCGATCAATCGTCGAGGTACGTGATCTTGAGCCCGTGTGTCCGAGAGACAGAGTTGTTCGAAAATCGCGACAGTTTTCCCCTGCGGTAAAGTCCTCCGCGTAGCGAGGCAGAGTGCCGTGCGGGTTGAAATCGTCGGATTCTTAACAAGGACTCACAGACGCGCACGTTAAATTTTCCTTATCCCTAAATTTCTATCTTTTCTTTCTTATTTTAAATCGTTTGCTCGCGTAGGATTCCGTATTAGCTTCATTCCGGGGAATAAATTAATTATATTCTTTTCCGTCGTATTCGTTTGTCTCTCGTCGACGTGCTCGTTTCGTTTAATTCATTATCGCCGCGATAAGTGCAGTGTTCACAATCCTTACCGTTCTTTGGTGTTCCAGAATATCCAGCGAACATGGCGATTTCTACAAGCGAATTTGTTGTCTTGTATTGTATTAAACAGCGTTTCGGTAAGTCGATCCATTTACCATTTTTGAACACGACGACTATCTATTGGCAAAACGGGCGATCTGTCCAGCCCTTCGGGGTTCCGAGAATATCTCCGGCTAGGGTGTATCCTCACGGCGGAAATACGCCAAATTTCAAATTAATACAAGGGAAGACGGGATCGCTACAATCATCTCCCGCGATCGTTATAAAGCGTAAATCTTCAAGTGTAATCTCAGAGCGTGCATTATATTTTTGTTACTTCTATAAATCATCTTTACCCTTGTTAATCGATACGCTTAAACTGATATTATTCAATAATGAGTTTCAAAATTTAAACATCTCCAATTTTTGACTTTCTAAACTCCGTAAATTCTTGATTATTAATTCTGTTAATTTCATATTTTTGATTCTTATTCGTAATTAAATCAGTTTTACCAGTTAACCGGTTTCAAATTTATTTCAAACACACCAAACACATTTCTTTAGTTATACACGCCTACCATTACATACAGATTCAAGGAGGGACCCGTACGGGACCTAAAGCGCTGAACGAACCCAAACGAAGGATTAAAAAGTTAAATTCTAAACTCTAACATATTAATAATTGTCTTTCGTCTTTTAATTTCTCGAGAGCGTTAACCCGCTCGAGACTGGTGGCAGCGATACCAACCATCGCGCTCAGAATAGGGTAAAAAGTATAGGGAATTGCCTTTCAATCTTCTAGTTGAAACAGCAACCTCTTTTTCTTTTTTATTATCCTTTTACGTTGCGGCGTCGCACGCGCAACGTAACAGAAGCAATACGCCGCCAGGACTGAAATATTGCGGAGCGCAACTAAAGTTCGATTTTTTGCATAAATGGAGCGAAAATGCACCTTTATATCATCACAGGCTTTAGTGTAATAGCGTTTAACGATGGATCAGTCGTACAGAATGTAAAAATAAGAGTGTTAAAATTTTCGACTAATCGGTTCTAAGAGGCGAAGCAATACACCGCCAGGACGGAAATATTTTGGAGCGCAACCAAAGTTCGATTTTTTGGCTAAATGGAACGAAAATGTACATTCATATCATCACGGACGTTAGTTTATTAGCGTTCAACGATGGATCAGACGTACAGAATGTAAAAATAAGATTGTTAAAATTTTCGACTAATCGGTTCTCAGAGGCAAAGCAATACACCGCCAGAACATTGAAATATCTCGGAGCGCAACTACAGTTCCATTTTTAGGCGAAATGGAGCGAAAATGTACATTTATATCATCACAGGCGATAGTTTAATAGCGTTTAACGATGGATCAGTCGTACAGAATGTAAAAATAAGGTTGTTAAAATTTTCGACTAATCGGTTATAAGAGGCGAAGCAATACGCCGGCAGGACTGAAATATTTCGGAGCGCAACTAAAGTTCATTTTTTTGGCTAATTGGAGCGGAAATGTACATTTATATCTGTCTGGGAATGGGTTTGGGTCGAGAAACTTTTACTCGGTTTCACTTTTTTTTTGCTGGAGTCCAGCCACATTTAATGTCACGATTACAATTTACACAGCCGAATTACGCTCACCGACAATCACGAACACACAAATCCGACGAGACGCGACGAAACACAAGAAACGGATTACACGAAACGGAAAACGTCTTATCTTAGGTCGGTGCACTCTGTGCTCGGGAAAACTCGGTTGGTTGAAATTGCGTCCGTCTTCTTCTCGATTCGGATTATTAGTGATCGCGAGAGCGAGCGATCCTCGAAGCCGTGGGAGCGGTAACCGGCGCCGTGACGTCACGGGCCAATTAGCGCTTGACATTTGGTAGGTGCGTCAACAAGACCCAATAATCGGCTCACGTTAATCCAATTTGGATTAACGGGCCCGGTGCCTCTCGATCCTTCCAGAACGCGAAGAAAAGGAGTTTCCGATTCTCGCGCGTTCTGAAAGGAGAGCGAGAGACGGAGAATCGTAACAACCGGTGGCTTCGAGGATCGTTCGCTCTCGCTCGCTCTCACTCGCTCTCGTTTGCTCCAATACTGAACAATATCTTCACAGGCGTTAGTTTAATAGCGTTTAACGATGGATCAGTCGTACAGAATGTAAAAATAAGAGTGCTAAAATTTTCGACTAATCGGTTCTAAGAGGCGAAGCAATACGCCGCCAGGACTGAAATACTTCGGAGCGCAACTAAAGTTCGATTTTCTGGCTAAAGGGAGCGAAAATGTACACTTATATCATCACGGACGTTAGTTTATTAGCGTTCATCGATGGATCAGACGTACAGAATGTAAAAATAAGGTTGTTCAAATTTTCGACTAATCGGTTCTAAGAGGTGAAGCAATACGCCACTAGGACTGAAATATTTCGGAGCGCAATTAAAGTTCATTTTTTTGGCTAATTGGAGCGAAAATGTACCTTAATATCATCACAGGCGTTAGTTTAATGGCGTTTAACGATGGATCAGTAGTAGAGAATGTAAAAATAAGATTGTAAATTATCGACTAATCGGTTCGAAGAGGCGAAGCAATACGGCGCCGGAACATTGAAATATATCGGAGCGCAACTACAGTTCGATTTTTTGGCTAAATGGAGCGAAAATGTAACTTTATATCATCACAGTCGTTAGTTTAATAGCGTTTAACGATGGATCAGTCGTACAGAATGTAAAAATAAGAGTGTTAAAATTTTCGACTAATCGGTTCGAACAGGCGTAGCAATACGCCGCCAGGACCTTGAAATATTTCGGAGCCCAACTAAAGTTCGATTTTTTGGCTGAATGGAGCGAAAATGTACATTAATAGCATCACGGACGTTAGTTTATTAGCGTTCAACGATGGATCAGTCGTACAGAATGTAAAAATAAGATTGGTAAAGTTTTCGACTGATCGGTTCTCAGAGGCGAAGCAATACACCGCCAGAACATTGAAATATCTCGGAGCGCAACGACAGTTCGATTTTTTGGCTAAATGGAGCGAAAATGTAACTTTATATCATCACAGTCGTTAGTTTAATAGCGTTTAACGATGGATCAGTCGTACACAATGTAAAAATAAGAGTGTTAAAATTTTCGACTAATCGGTTCTAAGAGGCGAAGCAATACGCCGCCAGGACCTTGAAATATTTCGGAGCGCAACTAAAGTTCGATTTTTTGGCTGAATGGAGCGAAAATGTACATTAATAGCATCACGGACGTTAGTTTATTAGCGTTCAACGATGGATCAGTCGTACAGAATGTAAAAATAAGATTGGTAAAGTTTTCGACTGATCGGTTCTCAGAGGCGAAGCAATACACCGCCAGAACATTGAAATATCTCGGAGCGCAACGACAGTTCGATTTTTTGGCTAAATGGAGCGAAAATGTACATTTATATCATCACAGGCGTTAGTTTACTAGCGTTTAACGATGGATCAGTCGTACAGAATTGTAAAACTAAGATTGTTAAAATTTTCGACTAATCGGTTCTCAGAGGCGAAGCAATACGCCGCCAGAACATTGAAATATCTCGGAGCGCAACTACAGTTCGATTTTATGGCTAAATGGAGCGAAAATGTACATTTATATCATCACAGGCGTTAGTTTAATAGCGTTTAACGATGGATCAGTCGTACAGAATGTAAAAATAAGAGTGTTAAAATTTTCGACTAATCGGTTCTAAGAGGCGAAGCAATACGCCGCCAGGACCTTGAAATATTTCGGAGCGCAACTAAAGTTCGATTTTTTGGCTGAATGGAGCGAAAATGTACATTAATAGCATCACGGACGTTAGTTTATTAGCGTTCAACGATGGATCAGTCGTACAGAATGTAAAAATAAGATTGGTAAAGTTTTCGACTGATCGGTTCTCAGAGGCGAAGCAATACACCGCCAGAACATTGAAATATCTCGGAGCGCAACGACAGTTCGATTTTTTGGCTAAATGGAGCGAAAATGTACATTTATATCATCACAGGCGTTAGTTTACTAGCGTTTAACGATGGATCAGTCGTACAGAATTGTAAAACTAAGATTGTTAAAATATTCGACTAATCGGTTCTCAGAGGCGAAGCAATACGCCGCCAGAACATTGAAATATCTCGGAGCGCAACTACAGTTCGATTTTATGGCTAAATGGAGCGAAAATGTAACTTTATATCATCACAGTCGTTAGTTTAATAGCGTTTAACGATGGATCAGTCGTACACAATGTAAAAATAAGAGTGTTAAAATTTTCGACTAATCGGTTCTAAGAGGCGAAGCAATACGCCGCCAGGACCTTGAAATATTTCGGAGCGCAACTAAAGTTCGATTTTTTGGCTAAATGGAAAGAAAATGTACATTAATATCATCACGGACGTTAGTTTATTAGCGTTCAACGATGGATCAGTCGTACAGAATGTAAAAATAAGCGTGTTGAAATTTTCGACTAATCGGTTCTAAGAGGCGAAGTAATACGCCGCCAGGACTTTGAAATACTTCGGAGCGCAACTAAAGTTCATTTTTTTGGCTAATTGGAGCGAAAATGTACATTTATATCATCACAGGCGTTAGTTTAATAGTGTTTAACGATGGATCAGTCGTACAGAATGTAAAAATAAGAGTGTTAAAATTTTCGACTAATCGGTTCTAAGAGGCCAAGCAATGCACCGCCAGGACTGAAATATTTCGGAGCGCAACTACAGTTCGATTTTTTGGCTAAATGGAGCGAAAATGTAACTTTATATCATCACAGTCGTTAGTTTAATAGCGTTTAACGATGGATCAGTAGTACAGAATGTAAAAATAAGAGTGTTAAAATTTTCGACTAATCGGTTCTAAGAGGCGAAGCAATACGCCGCCAGGACTGAAATATTTCGGAGCGCAACTAAGTTCGATATTTTGGCTAAATGGAGCGAAAATGGACATTTATATCATCACGGACGTTAGTTTACTAGCGTTTAACGATGGATCAGACGTACAGAATGTAAAAATAAGATTGTTAAAATTTTCGACTAATCGGTTCTAAGAGGCGAGGCAATACGCCGCCAGGACTGAAATATTTCGGAGCGCAACTAATGTTCGATTTTTTGGCTAAATGGAGCGAAAATGTACATTTATATCATCAGAGGCGTTAGTTTACTAGCGTTTAACGATGGATCAGTCGTACAGAATGTGAAATTAAGATTGTTAAAATTTTCGACTAATCGGTTCTAAGAGGCGAAGCAATACGCCGCCAGGACTGAAATATTTTGGAGCGCAACTAAAGTTCGATTTTTTGGCTAAATGGAGCGAAAATGTACCTTTATATCATCACAGGCGTTAGTTTAATAGCGTTTAACGATGGATCAGTAGTAAAGAATGTAAGAACAAGATTGTTAAAATTTTCGACTAGTCGGTTCCAAGAGGCGAAGCAATACGCCGCCAGGACTGAAATATTTCGGAGCGCAACGAAAGTTCGATTTTTTGGCTAAATGGACCGAAAATGTATATTTATATCATCACAGACGTTAGTTTAATAGCGTTTAACGATGGATCAGTCGTACAGAATGTAAAAATAAGAGTGTTAAAATATTCGACTAATCGGTTCTAAGAGGCGAAGCAATACGCCGCCAGGACTGAAATATTTCGGAGCGTAAATAAAATTCGATTTTTTGGCTAAATGGAGCGAAAACGTACGTTTATATCATCACGGACGTTAGTTTTGTTACGTCGCGGGCGTGATATGGCGCGCCACGTACAAATTTAAAAATAATAAGAAAGGAAAATTAATTAATGATTGATACGCGGATGAGAACGGTATTATTCGCTGCCTCCAGTCCCATTCGCGCTCGACGATGTTAGGTCGATAACGATCAGGACAATTTAAAAAGAATCGTTTAATTTGAAGTAAGATTCTGAATATAATTACTGAGTTCGTCAATGCTCTGGTCCTATACAGGCCCCTCGCGTGAATTCGTGCAAGAAGGTAGGCGTGTTATTAAGGAAATGTTAAGGGTGTTTGAATGCAAATGATTAAAAGTTGAATATGGGTAAGATGTGTATAATTTTGAGAAAAATAGGTACAACAAAATAGTTTAGTTCACAAAGTATACGAGCTGTTTAAAATATATGAGTAAAATGTTAGAAAATAATATGTTAGAACGGATATTAAATTACTATAAGTAAATGAACGAACTTTTAACAGAAAACTGACAAGAAAAAGCTACGCTGACTTTAAAGATCGTGATTCGAACTTCGGTGTTTTATTATATCTTTGTTTTATTATATTTTACGATCCGAAAGAAGACGGACCCAGTTGGATACTTCCAGGAACTAACGGTCTCATGGGCCGTCTTGGTGCGCGTATAGACGGAAAATTATTTTGTTGATTACCTCGATTTTTACAATTAGAACGGGTCGATCTAGTTGGATACTTCCACGACTAGCAGTCTCTCAGATTGCCGTTTTGCCCTCACTCGACACCAGATTCGTTGTGTTAACGAAGATATAAAATGTGCAACTCACCAATTCGATGTAATACAAAAAGTAAAATATGTGCGATAAATTCCGTATTTTGGACGCTGTGGTGATGGTCTGAAATCTGGAAAATCGAAGAGAGGATGAGAACTAATTTGCACACGCACTACGCGTTCGCGTTTGAGCCTTGTTACGAATTACGAATTACGGAATACGATTGACAAAACATACGAAATACAACGCGACGCGAAAAAGAAATATATTAATTAACGGACGATTTGAAATAGAAAGAGAAAAGGATAGGATATTGAAAAGTGTGAAAGGATTTTACGTATCCGTATGAGTCTTTGACACGATAATCGCGAATTGACACACTCCCGACACTCTGCCTCGTTACACGGAGGAACTTTGCCGAGCAATCCGATCTCACGATACCGTAGACAACGCTGTCTCTACGCGGACACGGGCTCCCCGTCACGTACCTTGCGATTTTTCGACGAAGAGTCATTTGCCTCAGTCAAGCGATCGTATCTCAGGGTTCGACCCGCGATCATGGGCCCAAAGTGGGGACATCATTTGGCAAATCGGGGTACGTGTCGAAGGGGAAGGCCCGCGCCTTATTGGTTTTGTCTAGGCGCGTTTCCCGAGTTCTCATCCCTCCTTGACCTTCTTCTGACTCTGTCTAATGGTTGATCGTCTTTCTCTTTTACCCCTACAGCGCTTCATGAATCAGTGTCGCAATTTCTATGCCTTCTAGAATCTTCGAAATACTTTTATTTGATCTTATTCGGTTCTTAATAAATTAACGAAGTTTTTAGGAACAAACTCTGGTGTCGATTAACGTTTTATTTATGTTAATTGTTATAATATTCGCGTAAATAATAGTATTAGGGTTTTGATTCATTCGAGGTATTTTATAATCGATGTTTGTTTTATTACACGCATTTTCCGACTTCCGTGACAAAGAGATTGATGTTTTAATTTCAATTAGTTTCGGGAACATTCTATTCGCGTTTTCGCAAGTTCACGCATATCGAATAATATACATATATCCGTTAACATATTCTTGGAATTTGTTCCAGAACATTGCTTGGCAGTTTTTGTTGCCTATTTGTGACAATACGCGTTTACGATCCCCGTCGACCGTTGTCTCGAACGTTCCTAGACGTTCGTCGACGTTTTCAAACTCTCAGTGGTTGCCACGCAAACCTCGCCTTTCATTCCCATTCAGATCATTTTATAATATTTCAAACAAATCACTTTCACTCTTTATTGCACTCATTCTCCCGTGGAAGGACCGGCTGACGCATGCTTTACAGGTATGAGAGGTATCCGCTTGTAAAATAAGGGCGAAAATCGCATTTTCTTTATTCTGCGCAGTTAAGCTGGGATTCCTCCATGTGCGTCGCACTGCTTAACCGCGCGGCGAAGGATGTTTATGATACCTCTCCTTGACCTTAACGGTTCAAATTTCTGTACATTTCCAAACGTAGTTCCAATGGCAATCGTCCCAAGGAAGATTAATTTGTATTATTTGAAAGAGCCAAATATAGCCTTCTTTGTGTTCCTCGCCTGGGATACTTCCAAGTGCGTCGCACCAACGAGGCACACAAATTAGGCACCCCAGCTGATAAACTATCGAAAATAAAGTAAAGAAAAAGGGAAAACAGATCCTAGCCACGGTCGAATTATTAAAAATAATCCGGACGTAACAAATCCCCCCCCCCCCCCCCCCTCTTAGAACCATTGCCGTCCCCGGCGATGTGGGGGTGCATGCGGCGCGCTTTCCTTCCGGCGCTTATGTTAGATTTGGCTGATACACAGAGTTATAGCAAATGCGAGGTAAGATGTTCGTCGGGCCCGTGCTTGATGGTTCGCGCCCAACTCGCCGACTTAGAGGCTTAGCACCGCCGCTTTACCTCGTTGCGTACGATGTCTAGACTCCGCAAGGTGAAGATAGAGGCTAATAGTTTGCCTCTGCCATAAGGTGTAGACTGGATCCGTCTCAGCATCAGGAAGGTCGCCAGGGGCTCCTGGTGGAATGTCCCTCGATTTTGGTCCGTCGGACAAGTCCGAGTCCATCCGCAGGGTTGTGGCTGCGTGTACTGAATCGATTTTTGATTCCATTCTGGGTCGCCTGTGTTATTCAATTCTGGATCGAAGAGATCGGTCGTTCATCAGTGCTGGCAACGGCTAAGTCAGCAGGCGGTACTGAGTTAACTCCAAGGCGGCGAGCGAGCGCGTTGGAGATTCCTGGTCCTGATGTAGGGGCCAAACTAGCTACAAAAGGGACGCTGTCTTCGCTTCTCCTCTCTAGTGCTCCTATACGTGGCCATCGCGTGGGTGTTTGTATCGTACATGCGCAGAAATACATAGATAATATTCGCGAAATTAACATGAGGAAAACCAACAACGCTGGTACGTTGATTATTCGAACCGCTCCTGTAAAGAAAATGTACAAAATAAAGCGCAATACATCAGTCAACCCTTCCACGGAGTCTTGGTTGCCTCTTCGTCGAATCATCTGGTTCTAAATTTTGAGTAGAAGGCCGACTGTGCATAGTTATCAAGTCTTTCCTGTCTTCCAGAATTTTAATTTATCTAAATGTCTAGAAAAGAAGTTGCCCATTTTATCCCTTAACACAACGTTATGCTTTGGTGTAATTTCTATTATTTCGTAGGGACCGTGGTACCGTTTGCCAAACTTTCCTACCCTTGGCTCAACCAGGACGTATGCCATGTCCCCAACTTTATCCTTGAATGGATGCGCTCTTGCATCATAATATGATTTCGATTTGATTTTTGCTCGATTTAAGTTACTTCCTGCGATTTTCTGCATTTCGTTTAAACGGTCGTTCAAGTCGTTTATATATCCGTCGTAAGTCGGGAGATCGTCAGTTGCAGAAAATGCCGTAGGGCATCGTGCACGTTTTCCATAAATTAATTCGAAAGGTGTAAATTTCGTACCCTCGTGCACGGAGGTGTTATACGCAAAAATCGCGAAAGGAACTAACCTGTCCCAATCGTCGAAATCACCAAGATAGTGGGTAATATAGTCTACTAGTACCGCGTGGCTACGTTCTAGGGCACCATTAGTTTGAGGTCGGTAACCGGAAGTGGTTATGTGGTGGATGCCAAACATTCTTGCCATGGTAGAAAATACTTTGTTTAGGAAGCTGGTACCTCTGTCGGATAGAATGACTTTTGGTGTACCGAATTGTAGAATAAGATGAGTTACTAATGCGTGAGCTATGGTATTTGCCCTAATATTGGGCACCGGAAATGCTATGCAAAATTTCGTGAGGCTATCTTGCATTGTGAGGATGTGCCTGTTTTCATCAGGTGTAGTTGGAAGCGGCCCGACAGTGTCTATCGCTACCTTCGCGAACGGTTCTACGGGTGTATCGGTAATAACCATGGGTTCACGCGTTTTATTCCTCGAAATCTTTTGCGTTTGACAACTCGTGCATTGTCGTATGTACTCCTCTATTTGAGCGCGCATATTCGGCCAGTAGAATCTTTCGCGTACTCGTTGATAGGTTTTCGTTACTCCCTTATGGCCGCCTACGAGGCTCCCGTGCATTTCCGCGATAATTTCGTTTCGAATTTCGCTAGGTTGTAATTGCACGCGCCCGTAGCAAAGGGTGATCTTCACGTTGGAATCTTTAAAAATCTTTCTTAACATCCCGGAAAACACGTCCTGCGGTAATGCATCGGTAAGATCATCGAATCGCGAAATTCGGAAAGTATTCAAGTTCAAATCGGATAACTTTAGTTTGAGTTTCCGTATGGCTGATTCCAATTTCGCGACCGAAGGATTGTCACTAGAGTTCTTCTGTAATACGATGCTAAAAATTTTATGTTTACCGCGGTCCGTCACTATTATACTGCCCGGTTTCAATTCCGATTTTTTTAGCGTTTCGTGGTCTATTACGCCAATATCGACGAGCAATTCGCTTACTGGTGCGAGTCGTAAATCGCTACTACGAAAATGCACATAATTGTCCCTGTAGTAGGTCAAGTTTTCTGAAGCAAAAGTTACTGTTTTTGAAACTTCTATTTTCCGAGGCGGATCCGAGTATAGATCCTCTGAATCCATGAGTATATTCGCGGAGGAAGTGTGTGGTAACACGTCGGTTTGCACCAAAGTGTTTTCATCCTGAGTCTGAGGGTTCGGTTTTGAAATTGTTCTATTTTGTGGTGTTGATACGGCTATTGGCGGTAAGGATGGTGGTGTAGGAGGTAATTGCGATTGGTAATGTGGTCTGTATATTATAGTGTCCTATGTAACGTCATGCGTCCGTTGCGTTAAGTCGTCTAGGTGTTTGTGTAAGTCGTCAACGTCAGTCTCCGTATCTGAATTCTTAGTGATTTGAGTTTGTTCTAAATTCTCTTTGTCAGGTGAAAAGTCAAAGAATTCCTGATCACTTTCTGAATAAGGTGTTTTAAAAAGTTCCTTATCGGAGTCTACATTGGCGAGGTCCGGCTCGAGTCCTGAGGTCTGGGGTACTCCCAGTGCTCTCGGGCATGACCCCAGGCTCGGTAGGACGCTCCTACGACGAACGAAAATTGGTGGTTCGGACGCATCTGAATCGACGTCTGATGTATCACTGTCTGTAGTTATGTCTGTTGATGTATTTGAAGTGATTATGATAGCAGGTTTTGAATGGAGCGGAGTTGATAAAGATTGAGAAGTTGGTTTATCTGAAGATCTGAGCCGAGTTCGAGTAGATATGGCTTCAGGATCATGAATAGGTGGAGGTCTCGGTTTTGTTTTTGATCCTAATGGCCTTCCTACCTTTCGTTTGACAATCGCAGGTTCTAGTTCGGAACCGGATGTTTCAGGTGAATCCGTAACCGGTAAAACGACTTTGGGTTTCATGGTACGACGCGCAGTGTTTAATTTGACATGCGCGCTCGTATGTAAGAATCTTGCAATCGTTTTAATAACCGAGGGCGGTTCACGCTTTACCGTGAGGGGAGCAGCCTGGGGGGATTCTTCCATGCCTGTCAGGCTCGCAGGCTGTCCCTCATCTGAAGAGGAATCTAGCAAGAAATCGTCTGAGGTGTTTAATTCATTCACGACAATGGGGTTTCGCGACAGGGCATCAGCGTTAGTATTGAATTTCCCTGGTTTGTGCACGAAATCATATTCGTAATCCCGTAATTTCAATCTCCAACGTACTAAACGTTGACCGGGATCCTTAATTGAATTTATCCACCTCAACGGCTCATAGTCACTCACTAATTTAAATTTTCTACCGTAAAGATACGGTCGAAAATGCAATACCGCATATAAAACGGCTAAACATTCCTTTTCGGTAGTAAAGTAATTCCGTTCCGGTTTAGTTAAAGTGCGAGAAAGGTATGCTACCGGTAAATCATGCCCATCTTTCTCTTGACTCAAAACGGCTCCTATTACAAAAACTGAAGCATCGGTAGTTAATGTGAACGGCTTATCAAAATTAGGATATTGTAAGATCGGTGCGCGACACAGTGCTTTTCGTAACGCGGCGAAACTCTTTTTCTGTTCCTTTCCCCAAATGAAAGGTACGTTCTTTTTCAACAGATCGGGAAGAGGTTTTGACTTTTCCGCAAAATTCTCGATAAAGCGCCTATAATAACCCGCCAAACCTAGGAATTGTCTAATATTTTTCGCGTTCTTTGGCCGCGGAAAATTCTTAACGGCGACGATCTTTTTAGGATCAGGTCGGACTCCACGTTTACTGATAACATGTCCTAGATACGCGACTTCGGTTTTAAGAAATTCGCATTTGTCGGGTTGCAAAGTTAAACCGGCGTCGGCTAGACGTGTGAATAGACGTCGAACTTTCTTACCGTGTTGTTCTAAATTTTTCGCATACACGACTATATCGTCTAAGTACACGAAAACCTCGATACCTTGTAACCCGCGTAAAACCTGGTCCATAAGCCGTTGAAATGGAGCTGGCGCGTTTTTCAAACCTTCGGGCATACGAATGTATTCGTAATGCCCATTTGGTGTGCTGAAGGCAGTTTTATGGCGATCTTTGGAATCCATTTCGATCTGCTGAAACCCGCTAGCTAAGTCGAAAACAGAAAAATACTGTGCGTCTCCGATGTGATCTAATATTTCAGTGATGTTTGGTAAAGGATAAGCGTCACCTATTGTTTTTTCATTTAGCTTACGAAAGTCTATTACCATTCTCCAACGCGGGTTTCCCTTTGAATCTGGCTTCTTGGGTACTATCCACAAAGGAGAATTATAAGGTGAATTTGAAGGAGTAATAATGTCATTGGATAATTTGGTCAAAATCTGTCGTTCTATTTCTTGTTTGTGTATGGGTGGAAATCTGTATTGTCGTGTGTTTAGTGGTATGTCGTCTATTGTCGGTATGTTATGTTTTATGTAATTACTAGCCTGTAGTTTATCGGATGGACGATGAAAACGTTCAGGAAATTCCTCGACTATCATTTCTACATGCTCACGTTCTTCGTCGCTTAAATGGTCTAATCGTAGTCTATTCAGAATTTCTGTAACTCTATCTGTCGTTACATTAGGTGTACTATCGGTATCCGTATCATCTTGTTCTTCCGGAAAACAATGATAGTCAAAAGGTATCAGTTCCTGTGCAGGTACTGTAAATTCAAGGTCTTGGTTGAGCGAGTTTATTGCTAATACATGGCATACGCCCTGGTTGTTAACCGAAACAGCAGCTTCGCCGACATACAGGCCGTTAACTGTCGTTAAACGCGGCAAAGAGCCTTCTTTTAGTTTATCATTAACGACATCGATCGCGATGGGTTGTCTTGTACGAGCTTTTATAATGTACGTACGCGGTTCTAGTTTACGCCTTTCGTGATAATCTAACGAGCGTTGATCGACGAATCTGATCGGACGAACCGGGTCTGTGCTCGTGACTAGTGTATTATTCGCGAACGAAATTTCGGCGTGCTCTTGGCGAAGATATTCCTGCCCTAAAATTCCGTTTGTACTTAGTGGAAAATCTGTGCGTATGACATGAAAACGGACTGGCTTTCCTTGTAAATGGACTGTCGCGGTCCCGATTGTTCTGTCTTTTTGCGGGGTAATTCCCGTTATTATAGTAGCCTCATGCGTAGCTATCGGAATGTTCGTAAGCAACGTATCTAATTTTATCAAATTGATCTCTGCATCGGTATCTATCAAGAAGTGCACCTCTTTTATTCGGAAGTCTTTAGATGACAATCTTACTATCAGAGCATCGCGTTTCGTTTCTATTGCTAGTACGGTTTCTATTGGAACTTCACCTGTGGACGACGCTCCGGAGATTGGCGGCTCGTCGTCGCGTCGATACGACCAGTCGTGTTCAAGTTTAAACGTTCCCTTACTTCCGGTGACGGTGACCTTCGGCCCGATGGTCCGGCCGTCGGCTCGCGCAAAGGTGGTTCTTTTAGGTGGATTCTCCCGTCTATCAACCGCTTGCATGCTCGATCTCGTATGCATATGCTGAGGATGCGCGCAACACGGGCACGTTAGTTCCTCTGCGGTCAAATCTCTCCTGTGCAATATTCTAACAGGACTCGGTGTTCTATCACGCGAATACGAGATGTTACGCGACGTTTCTGGCGCTCGCACCGGGGAGCTGTATCTGGGATACGCGTAGCTACGATTTCTATTCGGGTTGTCGTGGTAACGAGATCGGTAATCGTAATCATCAGCGCGTTCATAGGACGGACGATAAAAATCGTACGACGTGTACGGTCGATCTTTCAAACGCGTTTCTACTCTCAAAGCGATATCTAGCGCGTCTACTAACCTTTCCGGGTCTCGCGCTTCCACGGCTCGGCCTATTTCGTCCGGTAAACCGCGAAGAAATGCGTTTAACGCGGTGGCCGTTACGGGTTCCATGATATCACCTGGTCGGCCTTTATATTTGGTTACCTACTATTTATATTCTATGACATTTTTTTATCAGATGCGTAGTTTTCGAGATATATCGAGATATTTAAAAGTTCCGAAGCCGAACCAACATTATAAGGATGAAGAAACACTGTGGCCCCTTTCTATGAGCTAACTCTGAACTATCCTAAGCTGTATTCGCTATTCCGAGCTGTAAACGCCACTTCTAGCGCAGCTGTGCAGAAGAAGAACAAGAAGAAGAAGAAATATCTCGGAATATGTGCGTGACGCCCCGTTACTTGAGGTAAACCTGCAAATATCTCGGAAACGGTGCGAGCTATGGCAAAATGTTAAGAGACCTATTTTGTAGGAAATTAAATTTCCTACTATTTATGTTGTATGAGATTTTTTGATCAGATGCGTGGTTTTCGAGATATATCGAGTATTTTAAAAGTTCCTACTTTAAAAACAAATTTAATTTCCTTCAAAAAAGGTCTCTTAACATTTTGCCATATCTCGCACCGTTTCCGAGATATTTGCGGATATACCTCAAGGAAAGGGGCGTCACGCACATATTCCGAGATATTTCTTCTTCCTCTTGTTCTTCTTCTGCACAGCTGCGCTGGAAGTGGCATCTACAGCTCGGAATAGTGAATTCAGCTTAGAATGGTGCAGAGTTACCTCAAAGAAAGGGGCCACAGTGTCTCTTCATTCTTACAATATTGGTTGCGGCTTCGGAACTTTTAAATATCGCGATATATCTCGAAAAGTACGCATCTGATCAAAAAATTTCATAGAACGTAAATAGTAGACCATTTAATTTCCCACAAAAATGGTCTATTGAGATTTTGCCATAACTCGCACCGTTTCCGAGATATTTGTCTTTCTAGTGTTGGTGCGGCTTCGGAACTTTTAAATATCTCGATATATCTCGGAAACTGCGCATCTGATCAAAAACTGTCGTACAACATAAATAGTAGGAAATTTAATTTCCTACAAAAAAGGTCTGTTAATATTTTGCCATAGCTCGCACCGTTTCCGAGATGTTTGCAGATGTACCTCAAGGAAAGGGGCGTCACGCACATATTCCGAGATATTTCTTCTTCTTGTTCTTCTTCTGCACAGCTGCGCTGGAAGTGGCATTTACCGCTCGGAATAGTGAATACAGCTTGGAATAGTGCAGAGTTACCTCAAAGAAAGGGGGGACAGTGTTTCTTCTTGCTTATAATGTTGGTACGGCTTTGGAACTTTGAAATATCTCGATATATCTCGAAAACTGCGCATCTGATCAAAAAATGTTTAGGAGGAGTTCAGTCACATACACACGCACAGAAGAAATATATATATAAAGATAAGAATGTCATTATTACTATATCTACGTTAGAAATAATGTAATATACTGATTACTTCATACAGATCAATGTACATTTAATAACAATATCATTATTAGTATATCTGCATCAGACGTAATGTAGTATACAGATACCTTCCTATAGATCAATGTACACTTAGTAACAATATAATTATTACTATATCTGCGTTAGATATGTAATATACATTAAATAACAGTCGTCTAGTATATTACTTGTATACTGCATATACTGATATGTAATAATGTACATTTAATACCAAAATCATTATTACTACATCTACATTAGAAATAATGTAATATACTGATTCCTTCATACAGATCAATGTACATGTAATAACAGTATCATTATTACTATATCCACATTAGAAATAATGCGTTCTCGGCGAGAATTAGAGTTTCCGGAAAAGGCGTGGATTCCGTCTTTTCAAACACGTGGGCGTCGAGGAGAAGATGAACGACACAGCTTAGCGGTCACTAATTGTGTATAACCTATATTTTTTACAAAATGAGCCGTGAATGTAGCACTACAAAAATCACACTTGTGTTTTCATTTGGGATTACACGATTCACATACTTCGCGGTGCAAGGCGCTGAATTGAAATTACAAATGCTCTAAACTCGAGTATAGATAAAGCTCCTGGTCGTTGCTGTCGCTTGATAATCGCTCTCTCAATAGCTTTCGCATTAATGCCGTAACGGTTCGAATTTAGGAGCGTTTATATTGGCGAGCGCTCGGATCGGTGGTTAGACAGCGCAGCAGCGATTACTTTTACGTATTTGGTGAAGACGGAATTATCGATCCATGTTACCGACCGAGATATTCGTACGAGTTTGAAGTGCGAAATTCGTACACGTGCACACGTTATGAAGATGCTTTCTTTGTGGTAACTCTGCACTATTCGAAGCTGTATTCACTATTCCCAGCTGTAAATGCCACGTCCAGCGCAGCTGTGGAGAAGAAGAACAAGCCGAAGAAGAAATATCTCGGAATATGTGCGTCACGCCCCTTTCCTTGAGGTACATCTGCAGATAAGTCGGAAGCGGTGCGAGCTATCGCAAAATGTTAAGAGACCTTTTTTGTAGGAAATTAAATTTCCTACTATTTATGTTGTACGACATTTTTTGATCAGATGCGTAGTTTTGGATCTATGGCTCCAAAAAACGCGGAATTTCACTGCGAATCGTTTCCAATTTACGAAAATTATCCTTAAATAATGTCCAATGTTTATAATTAACACCCCGAACACCGGAAACACGACGTCGAAATGCCACGTAACACGCACATCACGTTTTCGTTATTTAACAATAAATTATCACAATATTTAATCAAAAAACGACACAATAGCACTTCCGAACACATAATAAAAATGATTTTACCAAAAAACGCGAATAACTAAGCCGCTATCCACCGCGTTGAAGATCTAACCACGGAGCGACCACGAAAGACGTCCGCTCTCCTCGACGCCTCGAGCGGGAATCCTACCTTTTTTTTTTCGTGGGGAAATCTTACATAAGACCCCCCGCCACCCACGGGGGAGGGCAACGGGGGAGTGTCAGATTCCTACTGACGAAAACCCCACGGCGACCTCCTCTGGCGTATGGCAGAGGCTCCGGGACCTGATTACTATAACTCCGGAGCCTCCCACGCCGTGAGCTAAAAGCGCCCCTCTCCGGGGGAGTGACAACTCCCCCAGCCGGCACCTGGGATAGCAGACGGTGCCGGCTCCATCGCGGGGGAACTGCGTGCACTGGCGGCCGGGCCCCCCAGCCCGTACCGCCTGCAGTCCCCGCGCCTCGATCTCCTCACAGGCTACGGGGAGCAGCAACCCCCCGCCCGCCCGCGAGGATGGTCGGGCGCTGTCCTTCGCTCCACCGGCTTCCGGTGCCGGTTTCACCCCGGGTCCGCGTGCAATGGCGCCCGAACAGGGCCCCTGCGGCCTGCCGAGTCGTCCCCCTGTGGGCTGAGGTGAGCCATAGCCGGCCACCCTCCACGGGACTCCCTCGGCTCCGCTGCCCCCCCTCCCTGCGGGGGCCAGCGCCACTCCCAGCGTGGGAGGGAAACGCTACTCTCCGCCCGGAGTCACCCGGCCACCCAGAGGCGGTCGGAGAGGGGCCCCCGATTGAGAACGGGGTCCCCACCGGCCCGCCCCCGGGTCCGACCGGGGTCCTGGCTCATTTCGTTCGGAGACGGAGGGTACACCGCGACCCCTGCCACCCCCACAAGAAACACCCCCCGTGAAATCTCTCCAGGAGGCGGGAGGGCACGCGGGCCCTCCCGCTTCACTACCCCGTCCCGCATCCGTCGCGCCGAGGGGGCAAATAGCGAAAACTGCCACCGCTCCCCCGCACGGCCCACCATTCTGTCTCGCCGGCAAGCATCTTTCTCACGACGCCTGCCGGCGAGAGATCCTCCCCTATTTCTGCCGTCAGAGCGTGGCGGGCCACCGCAAACACCGGGAACTCCGCCAGCGTGTGCTGTGCGGCGGCCTGCGCCGCCCCGCAGAGCCAACATTGGGGGGTCCATTCCCTGTTCCTCCGGCACAGGAACTCCCCGAACACCCCGTGTCCGGAGAGCACCTGCGTGACCCGGAACGACGGGGCGCCGTGGCCGCGGTCCCGCCACTCCGATGTCATCGGCAGGACCGCCCCGACGGCGCGGGTACCGGCGGCAGCCCCCTCTGTTAGGGATCTCTGCCACCTTTCCGCTGCGACCAGTCGGGCCTGGCTCCGGTGTTCCTCCCCGGCGGGTCCTCCCCGGCCTGGCGGAGGGCTCGCGAATACCAGTATGTACTGGATTCGACCTTCGCCTGGTACCGGAGTCGGATGAGACCCGCCAGGACCATCGCTCCCTCGTAGGACGTCGTGCAGTAGCCCCGCACGATCCTGATGGCCAGCCGGCGCTCCACTCGCCGCAGCAGAGTGCAACTGTGCCTGCTGACCGCCAGATCGCCGGCCCATATCGGAGCCCCGTATAGGGCTATGGACCGGACGATTCCCACGTATAGGCGGCGAACCCTCACTCTCGGCCCCCCGAGGTTGGGCAACAGGCGGCCAAGATTGGTCGCCACCTGTTCTAATCGGGGAGCCAGGCGGTCGAAGTGAACATCGAACCGCCAGTGGCTGTCGAGATACAGACCGAGGTATCGAAGACCCCGGCCGATCACGATCCGGCACCCGTCGACCTCGAGCCAGAGCTGGGCCGGAGGGGCTACGCCACACCGAGGCTCGAAGAACCACATGGCCTCGGTCTTGTGAGGAGCCCGCGCCAGACCCAGCGCCCGGATCGCTCTTCGCACGATGGCGACCCCCACCTCGGCACGGCGGCAGGTCCTCAACCAGTCCCGCCTGGTGGCCAGCAGGTAGTAGTCATTTGCGAATACCGTGGCCCACACCCCGGGCGGGATCATCACCCGCAGCGCCGTGTTGTACCCCACGTTCCATAAGAGGGGGCCCAGTTTGGACCCCTGGGGCACTCCGCAGTCGACCTCCCTCCAGTGCAGCGTACCGTCCCGGCCCGTGTACAGTATCCCTCTGCCATCCAGGAAGGCCCCGATGATCCTCTGCAGATACGGGGGGACGTTGTGGTGAAACAGCGCCCCCCGTATCGTCCTATGGGGCAGGGTGTTGAACGCGTTTGTAACGTCCAAGGCGACGCCCAGCGCCACCCACCCCGGGGCGTGGCCGGCTCGGCGAGGGTGCGCACCCGCTGGATAGCGTCGATGGTGCTGCGACCCTTGCGAAATCCGACCTGGATGTCGTCCAGATCGGGGCCAACGCTCATCAGGTGGTGGACGAGGTGGTTTGCGATGACACGCTCGAATAGCTTTCTCACCTCGTCCAACAGCACAATGGGCCGGTACACAGAGGGAGAATCTGCGGGCCGTCCGGCCTTACGGGGGAGGACCAGCCGCCCCTCCTTCCAAATCGAGGGGAACACCCTCTGCTCCAAAGCGGCGCTGAAGAGACGGCACAGCCTCAGACCTAGGATGCCGGACGCGATAACGCAGGCGCGGCCGGGGATGCCGTCCGGGCCCGGGGCGGTGTGCTAGGCCCCGAGCCTTCTGACGGCATCGTCCAGCTCTTCCTATGTGACCCCCAGGTCGGCGGACCAGGCGACGGGCTCCGCCGGCCCTTGCTGGTGGTGCGGGTGCGACGTTCCCCCGGAACGGGGGAAGAGGGTGTCTATTACCCGCGTCAGCAGCTGGGGGTCCAGGCTCTCCGAGACCGGAGGCGCCCGTGCGCGGAGCTTGCCCATGACTATCCGGTAAGGGCGCACCCACGGGTCCTCGTCCGGAGAGCCCTGGAGCTCCTCCCACGCCCGGGATTCTGCGTCCCTGATGGCCTGCCTCAGGGCTACCTCGAAGACCTGGTATGTGCCCCTCAGCAGATCCTCCCTCGCCGGGTCGCGGACTCGAGCCCTTCGGGCGCTCTGCCATTGGCGCCGGGCGTGCTGACACTCGGATCGGAGATCCGCAATGTCGCCCGACCACCAGTACACCGCCCTCCGGGGGGGCAGGCGCGGGGCCCGGGGCATGGCGGTGTCGTATATTGCGGTATTCGCCTCCCGGAACCACTTGGCCTCCCCCTCAACGTCCACGACCGGCCCGGCCGGAAGAGCTGGCCAGGCCACGGCAAGGGCTGCGGCCATCAGCATGTCCTTGTCCAGCCTCCTCAGCACCCAGCCAGACGCAGTGGCGGGCCACGCGCCGGCCGGGGGCCGCGGGGAGGAAGTAGCCGAAGGTGATGTATAGATGATCACTCAGCGTCTCCCTCGCCGCCACCCTCCAATTTTGTACCATGCGCCCGGCCACAGGGTGCGCCCAGCCCAAATCCATAATGGATTCCCCCTGAGCGCGAACGCAGGTGCTGGCGGAGCCCCTGTTCAGGAGCAGGAGCCCCGCGCCAGCCGCCCAGAGCAGTACCGTCCCTCCTCTCGCGTTGGTCCTCGGGGACCCCCAGGCTTCGGCCTTGGAGTTGAAATCCCCGAGGACCAACGTCGGCCGGGTGTGGGAGCTAACCACGACGCTCCCCACCCGGTCCAGGAACTCCTCTAACCGCTCCAGGGACCAGCTGGGCGGCGCGTACATGCCCACCACTGCTACGCCCCCCCAGTCAACGGCCACGAAACCCCGCCCCCGTGCTAAGACATCGGCGGGCGGGGGGACGTGCCGACCCCCCAGGACGATGGTGGCGGAGCCCGCCGCATCGCCGAACCAGTTGGGTCGGTCCAATTCGCGGTACGGCTCCGACACCACCGCAACCTCAATCTGCCACTCGGCCAGGGTTTGTAGCAAAAGGTCCTGCGCCCCGGCCGAGTGGTTGATGTTGGCCTGCAGGAAAGGACTCTTAGGCCCCATTGCGCGCCGGCTCCACCGCTGCCTCCACAGCTGCTCATGCGTTGCTGGGGCCCGCTACCCCAGTGGGCGATGCAGCCGGGGACTGCTTCGCGCTCGTCTTTTTGGCGGACTTCTTCCGCCCTTTCTTCGCGGAGACCGACGGGCATCCCCGCGGGCCGCCCTGAATAGGTGCACAGGGGGCACCGCAGCGGGGCCGTACAGCCACTGGCTCGATGGTCCTGATCGCCGCAGTTGAAGCAGCGATCCATACGATCGACCCCGCAGGGACACCGCTGCGTGACATGTCCAGTCTCCAGGCAGCGGTAGCACTGCAGGGGGCGAGCCGCCAGGGTCTCGATCCGTGCTGAGGACCAACCGACCCTCAGCCTCCCCGCGTCGACGACCTTGTTGGCTGCGGTGGGGGGGCACCACACCCAGACCCTCCCCAGGCCACGGGGTGGGGCGCGAATATCCCCCCCTTGACCTCCTCCGCGGTGCAGGCTCCTCCGGTTGCCACCGCCGCTGCTACCTCCTGCCGGGTGACCAAATCGTGGAGCCCGATGAGGCGGATCTCGCCCATCTTAACTGGGCACGCGTTAAGGCTGGGCAGGCCGAGGAGGCGGCTAGCCAGGGCCGCCGGTGGCCGCCCTCTCCGTCCCGGCGATCTCAAGGACGAGACCGCCGGTGGCCGCGCGCCTGGGCCGGAGATCGGTGATGCCGATCTCCGCGATGTCGACCTCCTGCCTGGCCCTGATCATGGCCTCACAGCAGGTGGTCTTCGCCCCGGGCGCGACCGTTAGCGTGACCACCGAGGTTTTGGTTGGGCGAATGAGGCGGGGCTTCTTTGTGGCCTCCTTTGTCGCCTTGCCCCCCGCGGTTCCCTCCTTTCGTGCGGCCGGCGCCACTCCCTTCTTCTTCGCCGCCTCTGCCTTCTTGGCTTTGCGGCCTATCACCTTGGACCACGCCTCGGTCTCCTGGCGGTGGTCCTCCTGGATTTTTGCCATCCTGTCGGCAACGAACGAGCCGGAGGAGGCCGTAGGGCGGGAAGGCGCGCGAGTCCCTGACGCCCCCGAACCCTTTTCCTGGGGCTACGGTGTTCCCCCGGATGTCGTGGGATCCCCGCGCTGTTGCCTCTGCCCGTTCCCCTGCCGTCCAGAGGTGGCAGGATGGGTGCACCCGGCGAGCCCGCTCCCCGACGAGCTCCCGCCGGATGTCGGCCACGCTCCGCGCGTCGACGGCAGCGATGCCATCCATGAGCGCGGCCGACCCCGACGCCCCCCCCCCCCCCCCCTTGGCAGCCGGGGCCACGTGCTCGGTGGGGTCTTCCACGGCCCGCCCCCATGCGGTCGCGGCAGGCGACAGTGAACGCACCGGGGCGGAGTCCTCCGTCTCCTCCAACGTGGTAGCCCTCCGACAGCTCTTCGGCCGGGCCTCCTGCTCCAGCAGGGACGCCGGCCGCGACGCCTTCCAGCTCCCGCCGCAGCGTCGCAATCTCCTCCAGTTGTGATGCTATTTTGGCGTCGCGGAGCTGTAATTGGGCCCTGAGCTCCTCCGTTTCGCGGTCGTCGCGCTGCCGCGCGGCCCTCAGCCCCAGCTCGTTTACGACCGCCTCCACTTCGCGGGATGCCTCCCTGAGGGCACGGACACACGTGCCCTTGAGGTTTTTGGAGCACCCCGCGATCTTGTGGACCAATACGGCGCGCGCCACAAGGTCTGGCGAGGGTAGTTGGCGCACCTCCCGCGCAATTTCCTCCGCCTCCCTCAGCTTCAGGGCCGACCGGCTTGGCTGGCGGGGGACCGCGCCGACGTCCAGCAGCTCCCTAGTTGCCTGGAGCTCCATCTCCTCCCGCTGTAGACGCAGGAATTCTTCTTTCTTCGCGGCAAGGGCCACGTAGTCCCCCGATGTATAGGGGCGTCCCCTCTTTGCCGCAGCCGAGGTGCTGGGGGTCGTGGGTGGCACCGTGATCACCGACCCATCCGACTCCTCCTCGCTGTCAACCGGCTGTCGCCAGAATCCCCTGTCAGAGGCAGCAGAAGGAGCACTGCTGCCCCTGGTGGATCCCGCCGACATGGCTCGCGCCCTTCTGGCTCGAGCGGGAGCCGCGGCCCTCCTGGGCCCCGGCTGCGCCGTCTCCTCATCCCTCGCCGACCTGACCGTGTCAGGTTCCCTAGCCTGGTTTGTCATCGTCTCGTTCCGTCCTGCGTTTTGTTTTGTCACAGGGGAGGTTTTAATGGGCTTTCCTTCCCTTGGTGTTTGGTCCGCGGGAGCTATCGCTCCTACCCTCCATGCGCTCCGAAGAGTGCATGGCGAGCATTCCCCTATCCGCCGCGCGCTACGTCGGGGTATCACCTCCCCGCCTATCCTGGATAGCCAGGTAGGTCCGTGGAGCGGGAATCCAACCTAACCTAACCTTTTTTTTTTTTTTACGTGGGGGAAATCTTCGAAAGACGCCCCCAGCCCTCCTGGGGAGGAGCCGAGGGTAGTGCCGGATTTTCACCGGCTAAAACCCCCACGGTGGCCTACGGTGTGTGTTGGGGTGGGCCCCGGGACCTCTGACGAACAACACCGGGGCCCAAACATCCATAGCGCGTTGACGCCGCCTTGCTCGGGGGAGGGTCTAGCTTTGGCCCTCCCCCTACGTACCAAACTCCGCCGCCATCGGGGGCCACACCCGATGACGCGTGATGGACCTCGGGACGCGTGATGGACCTCGGGACGCGTGCAATAGGGACCGAGGCCCCAGCCCCGGCCCCCTGCGGCCCTGCGGCCCCGCATAAGTTTCACGGGGCCGCGCGATCGGTGTTGGGGGAGGGGCACTCGCCCCTCCCCGGTGCTCCTCTTCCGGGGGATGACTGCTGTCCCCCCACAGAACTCCTCTTCAGGGGGAGAGGGTGCTCCCCCATCCTCTTCTCCCCGTTGGGGGGCGGTGGACCTGGTATGTAACATCTTCACTGCCCACCGCCCCATCTCCCTCAGGGGGTCGCCCCCGACGACGCCCCCTTCTTCTTCTGCTGATGGAGTCGGTTCTGTCCCGACCCCGCTCCGCTTCCTCCTTCAGGGCGATGATCGTCTCGCAGTAATCGGTCACCGCCCTCCACTGATTCTCGCCGGCCAGCATCTCTTTGACAAGTGCCGCCGGCGAGAGATCACCACCAACTTCGCACCGCAGGGCGTGACGGGCCCGCGCAAACGCTGGACAGCGCTCCAGGGTATGTTGCGCGGTGTCCCGCCCCGCCCCGCAGTGATGGCATGCTGCCGTCCCCTCCGCCCGGATCCAGTGCAGGAACTCACCGAAACAACCGTGTCCGGTGAGCACCTGTGTGGTCCTAAACGTGAGCCTTCCGTGGCCGCGGTCCCTCCATTTCTTGAGCACTGGAAGGACCGCCCCGGCCACGCGCTGGGCGGTGGCGCCGCTCTCGACGAGCTCGCGTCGCCGCCGACCCAGGGCTCTCTGCCGGGCCTGGCGCCTAATCCTAGCAACAGCTTCGGTCATCTCTTCTGGCGGGATCCCGTCCAGACGAAGGGCACGCAGACGCCAGAAGACTTTGGCGTCCCCCTCTGCGTAGAACTTGAAGGGGACAACCCCCGCCAGGGTCATCGCCGCCTCGTAGCGGACCGTGCGGTAACCTCTGATTACCCTCATGGCTATCCTCCTCTCAGCCCGGCGCAGCAGTTGCTGGCTGCGCCGGGAATCCATCAGGGCGTTCGCCCATATGGGCGCACCATAGAGGGTCATGCTCCGCACGATGCCCACGTAGAGACGGCGAACCTTCTCGTTGGGCCCCCCGATATTGGGCAGTAGGCGGGCAAGCGCGTTGCTTGCCCTGTCTAGTCTAGGGGCCAGACGACCGAAGTGCTCTTCGAAGCGCCAGTGGCTGTCCAGGTGGAGGCCCAAGTACCTGTGACCCTTCCCCACCTGGACGTCGACTCCACTCACATGGACCACCGACTGGGGCGGTAGCGCAACCCCACGCTGAGGCGAGTAAAACCACATCGCCTCGGTTTTGTGGGGAGCTAGCTGAAGCCCCAGCCGCCGGATCCCCGCGGCAACGGCAGCGACGCCAATCTCGGCGAGGCGGCTAGTCCTTTTCCACCCCCGACCGACGGCCAACACGTGCGTATCATCTGCGAAGCACGTGAGGCTCAGACCGGTCGGGAGCTGGAGCCGCAGACCGGGTCGTACCCCAGGTCCCAATGTGTGGGACCTTTCGCAGAACCCTGGGGTACGCCCCAGTCCACGTCCCTCTCGTGCGTCTGGCCATCCCGGCCCCTGTACACAATCTTCCTGTCCCGGAGGTAGTCGCCGACGATCCTCCTCATGTAAGGGGGCGCCTTGTGGCGTATTAGCGCCCCCCTTATCGTCCTGTGAGGCAGGGTGTTGAAGGTGTTGACGATGTCTAGACTAACGCCTAACGCCACCCTGCCCCGGGACGTGGCCGAGTCGCAGCGGGAGCGCATCGACTGGATTGCGTCGATAGTGCTGCGCCCCCGCCTGAAGCCATATTGTGACTCGGCCAAGTCGGCGCCCTCCTGGGACAGGTGCTGAACGAGGCGGGATACCAGAAACCGCTCGAACAACTTCCCCACCTCGTCCAACAGCACGATGGGCCGGTAGGCCGAGGGACTGTCGGCGGGTCGCCCATCCTTCCGGATGAGGACTAGGGGCCCCGTCTTCCACTGTTCTGGGAAGACTCCATCCTTAATGCAGGCGCTTAAGAGGCGTCTCAATCTCGGACCGAGGACGCGTAGAGCCTTCACCCAGGCACGGCCGGGGACGCCATCGGGGCCCGGAGCAGTGTTTCGGGCTCCCATCCGTTTAATCGCCCCGGCCAGCTCCTCCTCCGTGACCCCCCGTTCGTCGGACCAATCCACCTCCTCGTGGTCCGGCGGGGGGCGGGAGAGTTCCCTCTCTCGTGGGAACAAAGTGTCGACTACCAGTCCCAAAAACTGGAGGTCGAGGCTCTCCGTGACCGGGGGCGCCCAGGGCTTAAGCTTGCCCATCACCATTTTGTATGGGCGCCCCCATGGGCCCTTCTGGAGGGAGCCTAGGAGCGCGTCCCATGCCCGGGATATAGACTCCCTGATGGCTGCCTGTAGGGCAGTCTCCAAACCTCGGTACTGCCCGTACAGATCCTTCTCCCTAGCTGGGTCGCGGAATGTCCTTCTTCTGCGGGCCCGTTGCCACTGGCGTCGGGCTGCGAGACAATCTCGTCTCAGATCACCAATTTCGCCCGTCCACCAGTAGGCGGCCCGCCTAGGGAGGTTCTTGGCCCGGGGCATGGCGGCGTCGCACACCACCTTCATGGCTCCCCGGAACCATTCTATCTCCTCCCCAATGTCCGCGACCGGCCCGGCAGATGTTTGCAGCGAGGGCAGAGCGAGGGCTGCAGCCATCAGCATGTACTCGTCCATCCTCTTCTGCGCCCATCGTAGCGGCGGTGGTCCACAGGGGCAGCGGGCGGTGGGCGTAAGGTCGAGGCGGATGTATAGATGGTCACTAAGTGTGACCGCCTCTTCCACCACCCTCCATCTCTACACCATACGCGCGGCCAGGGGAGTAGCGAAAGACAGATCGACTATAGACTCCCCCTCGGCAGGTACGCAGGTGCTAACGGACCCCACATTGAGCAGGTGGAGTCCTAGCCCCGCCGCACAATTTACGACCGCCCTGTCTCTCGCGTCTGTCCTCGGGGAGCCGCAAAGTGACGCATGGGCATTAAAGTCCCCTAGGACTAGCACTGGCCGGGGGGAACAACGGGAGACAAAGTCCCCCACCTGGTCCAGGTATTGTTCATATTGCGCGAGAGGCCATCTGGGCGGGGCATTGAGCCCCACCACCGCTATTTCACCCCACAGCACGCCGACGAACCCCCGGCCCCGTTCCAGTGGTCCGGGGTGAGGGGGTACTGCGGTGACAATAATCGCCACCGAGCCGTCCTCGTCCCCGAACCAATCTGGTCTGTCGAGGACTCGGTACGGCTCCGCGGCCACCGCCAACCCAGCCTTCCACTCGGCCAGGGTTTGGAACATGTACTGAGCCCCGGTCGAGTGGTTCAAGTTGGCCTGAAGTATAGGGCCCTTGGGCCCCATACCTAGGCTTTACGAGCCGCCTCCGCGGCATTTTTACTCGCCGACTTGGCAGAGTGATTTTTCTTGCCCCCCTTCTTCGACTCCGCAGGCTTGGTCCTTGATGCCTGTTCCTTGGGGGCTGTTCCTGCCACTTCAACGGCACTCTTCTTCTTCCTCTGGGAGGAGGAGGGGGCACAACCTTTTGCCCCCAATCGATGCCCCGCGGGCCGCCCCAGGTCCGCACAGAGGGGGCATCGCGGGGTGGCGCTACACTTGTTGGCCACGTGGTCCGACTCTCCGCACGCATAGCAGCGGTCGGACCTATCAGCTTCGCAGGTGCATCGCTGCCTAACATGCCCTCTTTCCGGTAGCCCTCTTCAGGCAGCGATAGCACTGCAATGGCCGCGGTGGTAGCGCCGGTATTCTGGCCGAGGACCACCCGACCAGAACCCGACCAGAGGCGGATAACTGTTTGAGTGCCGCTAGAGGGCATCTCGCCCAGACAGTCCCCATCCTTTGGGGGGAGGTGCGAATCTCCCCCATTTTAATTTCTTCAGCGGAGCAAGCCCCCGCAGCGGCCAATGCGGCCGCCACCTCCGCAGCGGTGACCGAGTCGTCGAGACCGGTCACCCTAACCTCGCCCATTTTTATGGGGCGGGCAACCCTCACCTCGGTGCCACTGAACACCTGGCGGAGTCGGTCAGCCAACTTGGCAGCTTTCTCCGTCCTGTTCTCCCCAGGTAACTCGAGGACCAAGCCACCGGTCCGAGCTCTTCTGGACATCAACGCCGTGATGCCCAGCTCCTCCAACTTGACGCGCTCCCGCGCCATGAGCATGGCCTCGGCATATGATACCTTAGCCTCGGCAGCTAGGTTGATGGTGACCGCCGCAGTACGAGCAGGGCGGGGGGCCTTCTGCCTGGCAGGTTGGGCCCCTTGCCCCTTAGCCGCCAGTGCCGCCCCTCTCTTCTGCCCCTGCTGGGCAACCACCTTGGAGCTCTGGGAGGGTGGGGCCTTGGCCGCTGCCGCCTTCTTCTCTGCAGCTTTAGCGCGGCGGCCGACCACCGTCACCCAGGTCCGATCCGCCGTCCCCCGGTGTTCTTCGACAATCCGGGCCATTCTAGCCTCCACAAATGATGCCGGTTGGTCGGGTGCTAAGGAGGGCCCCGGAAACGGCTCCGTGGCAGGCAGGGTCCTATTCCGCACCCGCCTCTCAGCTTCCTTTCTCGATGCAGTGGGGATGGTCGCAGCCGCAGCTCCCCCCTTAACTTGCTCCGCCCTCTTAGACGGGGGCTGGACGGCTGCAATAGCGGCTTTGAACTCCGCCCAGAGCACGGACAGGCCCTTTTCGAGGAGAGCCGCAAATCCCCTCATCAGGTCGGGCACGAGGTCACCAACCTTCCCCTCCTCTTTTCCAGGTGCAGCAGCTGGGATTGGTACTTGCACCACGGGAGATTCAGGCGGGCAAGACGGTAAGTCGAAAGCTTCGACTGCGTCCATCCTCCTTTTCCTGCCCGCCTCTTCGCCAGACAACGGCGAGCCGGGCCTCGCCGACCTTTTAGATGGGCCGTGGCGTTCAGGCGCCGGCACCTCTGTGGCAGCGACCCCGCACGTAATGTCTGCCAGGCTATTTTGCAGGATGTTGATTTGGGCCTCCTGGGCAGCCAGTTGTTCCTCCCGCAGCTTCAGCTGTTCGCGAAGCCCCTTCACCTCTTTATCGGCTCTGGCAGGTGCAGCCCTGATTCCCGCTTCCCTGTGGATGGCCTTAAGGTAGCGGGAGGCCATCCTCAGCTTGCGAACAAATGTCCCTTTCAGCCCCTTGGAGACGCCCGCGACCTTGTCGATGTCGCGACAGAACTTCAAGGACTGCGCAATAAGGTCGCGCGTAGGGACTTTACTTCCTCCGCCAGGTCCTCAGGGTCCTGGAGGGACCTGTTACCCCGACTCGGTTCTATAGGTTCCTCGTTAGGATCGAGCACCCTCCTCTCCTCCAGCAGGTCAAGTTCGCGGCGCTGGACATCCAGGACTCTCTGCTTATCCGCCGCGAGCCACACGTACTGGCCCGGGGTCGGCGGGCGACCCCTCTTGCTCGTGCGCCGTGCCTCCAGAGATACTGCCGAGGAGAGTGACTCGTCCGAGTCCAAGTCCACCTCACTCTCTCTGGATGCGGTGGCATCCGAGGCGGCCGGGGAAACTCCGGCCCCTCCTCGTACCGGCCTCAGAGGAGGCCACTCCACATCCGCTCTAGTTAATCGGACCGATAGGCGGCGCGCATGCGTTACCCTGTTAGTGCAGGGCTGCGCCATATCCTCCGCGCCCGTTTCCCGTCTCGCGTCCTGTTGAACAGCCGCAGTCGTCGTCGGTACGTCCCGTCCAGTGTTTGTTGTTGTTGTTGGCGTTTTTAGTTTCAAGTCATCCATAGTGTTCCCACAAGTGGGTCGGTCTGTGGGTACACCCGGGCAGAGCCGCCTTACCCGGGTAAGGTTAGTACACCCGGGAGGTCGCCAGATACCCCGGGGTTGGCCGCTAGAGACTGATGCACACATCAGCCACCCCTGGCGCTGACTCCAGGGGCGCCCTCATCACCGCGTACCGCAGCTTGGGGCTAGAGATTTTTTATAGCGATTGTCATCCTCGCGGGCCGGCCAATGAAGGCAAGCCCCCCGTTCCAGTGAAACGTGACCACTGGGTTACGGTGTAATTGCTTGGCCACTCCGGGTACGGTACCCGCACCCGACCGCGACGCAGCGAGGCCCCTGGAGAACTGAACGACGCTGCAGCCACCTTTTCGCCTCTCCGACCCAGGCCTTACCGGTAAGGGAGGCCCTGCCAGGATCCGTAGATCCCACCGGCATCGCGCCAGGTCATCTGCGAGGCTACTTCGACAGCAGCAAACGCCCCCGTTTCAGTCGCCTTGTACGGCAGGCAGGGGTTACCGTGTCTGTATACTATCCCACAGTCACAGCGGAGGTTTTGATGGGTTTTCCTTCCCTTGGTGTTTGGTGGGCGGGAGCTATTTTATTTCACCCCTACCCTGCATGCACCCCGAAAAGTGCATGGCCAGCATTCCCCTATCCGCCACCTGGAGACGCGCCACGTCGGGGTATCACCTCCCCGCCCAGCCAGTACACTTGGCCAGGTCCGTGGGTCCCTCTGAAACCTTTTTTTTTTTTTTTTTTTGGTTCAGTTGGAAGAGGAAATGCGTGTGCGCACGCGCGGGTTGGTTCCCCTTTTCGTCTATTCGGCTAGAGGGGACCCGGGCAGGGTGGGACTCATGTCCGCCCTGGAGGGGCAGCCTGGCGCCCGTGAGGAGAGGGCAAACCCAAAGAGGCAACGCCAGAAGGGGGCAACCTGGCAACCCAACCCTTAAGGGTTGAGTTTAGCCCAAGAGTAGGCCACAGCCCTGAAAGTGCGACCTAGATGGGCAGCCCAGAGTGGGCACTCCCGAGGCTGGACATACTACCCACTAAAACGTCTCCCCTAACGTGGGCCGCCGGCACCTTTTCACTCGTTAGAATTCATAAAGGAATACCAGCGTATAGCCACAACGACGCTTCGGCACTTCAGCGCATTTCGCGTTATTGCGGCCGCCCTCAAAAACGCCATGCGCTAGGCACATGGGGCATCTGCGGATCCACGCCGTTGCACCTCCGATCCAGCGGTAGGACATTTCAACCTGTACGGTAAGGCACAGGATTTTTCTTCGGCCACGACCAGGAACCGAAGTAAGCCCATTCCGGGTGGTCGCGTCATGTGTTCACCTGCCAGGGTAGGAGCTTGCTCTTCGACACGGCCAGGAACCGGGATATCGTATCTCTACGGCTGACCGTGTCCATCTTCGTCCACCATGGTTGGTTGATAATGATGATGTGGCTTATCCTAGATGTCATCACGCCCACCTGACCTTCCACGAGGACAGGCCATTTTTCTTCAGCAACGATCGGTACTGGGGGGACATCTTCCCGGCGTGACCGCGCCACCTCTTCGCCTGCCTAGCACTATTGCCAGGACAGGGGTTCCTCTTCGGCCACGACCAGGAACCGCAGCTCCTGCTCAACGGGTGATCGCGCCATGTGTTCACCTGTTTTAACAGGGCTTGCTCTTCAACACGGCCAGGGCCCGGGGCGAGTCCTTTCCCGGCTGACTGTGCCACATCTTGGTAGGCTGCAATCCTCGATGACCTGTCCCATACATACTTTACACACACACACACGCGCTCATGACAAGCATATCGCTTCGAGTAGCGCTTCGAATGCCCCAAATATGCAACGATAAATAATGAATAAATAATGAGTAAAGAATAAATGAATAAATAAATGAATAAATGAATGAGTGAATGAATAAATAAATAATGAATAATGAATAGGAATTAATAAGCACATGAAGCCCATGAATAGAATAGAGGAGCCCAAACATTCAATATCAGCTGTCATAATAAGCATACTAAACATACTAAACATACTAAAACTGGTTAAATCAAATCACAAATACAACGGGAAATAAATATATATATGCATCTAATGCATCTGATGCAATAGAGCAGTTAATGAATAGTTAACAGTAAAAGAAACAGTAAGCAATATGAGAACGTGAGAAACTGTGAAGTATACATAAGTAGTGTTGCACGCAAGCAGGCAAGCGAGCATATGTGAACTGGACATAAGCAAATGACCAACAAAACATCCAAAACCTAAAACGTCAAACATACATACATACAGCCGAGCAGCCAAATAGCAGAAGAGGAATATTTGACATTCAACACTAGCGTACAATATAATCACATAAAATTAAACTCAAGATAAACCATAAATTTGAGATGAAATAAACCAAGGATGTGAACCGTAAAGTAAAATACAGTCGCCAGACAGATAGCAAATAGCAAGCCAGCCATGAGAGAAGAGAAGCAAACATAACATAACATAGAATGCTAGTAATTATTATCAGAGGTAACGGTTAATAATGTACCGTATAAAATATAGAATATAGGGTATAACCAGAAAGTAAGCTGGGAAGAAAATAAATAGGTGAGCGTAATGTAATACTAATCATTGAAACCATTCATTGAAACTATTAAGTTACTTAAATTTACTTGCAGGAACATTTACGCGACCACAACCTCAACGTAGTTGGCAAGCGAACATGATGGAGTACAACCAATGATCAAATGAAGGCTATAAAAAACAATTAGAAATTATGGCGAGCAAATCATCAATAAAGATAAGTAGCAACATATACCTCATAATGAGAATAATAGGAAGAGACAGAACTGTTAACATCAGAAATTAACCATAGTATTAAATGTAAAATGTAACATAATCCTAGTCTATTTGCAGGAAGCCCTAACGCCAGCCAATGGAAGTGGAGGTAGAGTGTAATTAACGGATAACAGGAGGAGAGAATACCCATCTCATATAATATGGGGAGCACATGAGACCTAAATCGGCATAAACCATAAGGCAGATCAAACAATTCAAATAGTTATAAATTGAGTAGATTAGATTGTTACGGGATTATAATACCGCTCCGATAAGTATGGTATTAATATTAATACTGATACAGGTAAGTCGATGCAATACAGCGCGTGGTGAAAACTAATCAATAATAAACAATCAATAATAAACCCCACATACAACCATATTACTACTAAATCATAATATAAAGGTACAAGAAAACTAAACTACACTACAATAGATCAAAATTACTATGAACATATGTGTATATATAATATGTAACGAAAACACTCCAAATATAATCAATTTAATAAGTATACCGATGTAGATAATTAATTAAACTCCTCATACCATAGTCAGTTTAAATGATGCAGTTCCATTAAACTCCCTTTAATACCAATTAATAGAAAAGACATATAGGTGCTAAACCAAGCCAGACACTCCTATAAGAAAGTCATATGAGATCCACGTGTCAAGAAATTCAAAGAATTTATGGAACCATAACGCATATATGTATGTATAGAAAACCATAAAGACATTGTATCATGCAGGACGGACTACCGCAGCGTATACCTCCCTGAGCACCAGCCGTATTAACCAATACTGAACTAACACTTTCCAAATCAGAATCAAAATCAGAATCAGAATTGTAATTAAGAAAGGGTAATTAATGTACAAAAGATTGCATAAAGTACCGTAAGTATTCAAAATACACAGATTCGCAACTGTCACAGCTGCACTGGAATTGAATTAAACATAGTATGCAAAACATTATCCTGAGGGGGGGTACGAAGAGCTACAAAAGAGCAGTGAATAATATTATAGGAACATGGAACGTAAAACGTAACACTCAATTGAAGAAGAAGTCACTGAAACATGTCAAGTGACCAAGAATAAAAATAAGAAAAGAATAAGGATAGTGAATAGTGAACGGCGAACAATAAACCAATGTCGTTACACGTCATTCATATCTAAATTGCTAAAGGATATATGTAATAAGGTTATCTTCGGTCCGCTTGGTGGTGAGGAGATCGAATTAAAAACTTAACTGCGTTTCTCTGTAAGCCAAAAGTTTCTTTTAATTACCCTACTATGTACAAAACTATCTTACAACTACCTCATACCTGTAAGCCAAAAGAAACAACATTTACAGCTTTTAATTCAGGTACGTTAATTCCCTCTAAACTAAATTAATACGTTTTCTGCCTTCTCTCTTCTCAACGGATTTGTCTCTTCTCTTTTGTCTCGAGACTCACTCCCTCTCTCTTCCTCTAACGCGGAAGATTTGAATCTAAGAAAGGCAACGACACTAGTATACGGGTGTCTTGATTTTCTTTACATCTCCCCCCTCGGAGAAGAACAATTTCGCGTATTCAAAGCGATTGTTCCGTGACTTTCCAGCGCCGGAGTTAGTTTTGTGATATGGAAGAGATTTGACTCAGTCTTCTTGTGTCCGGTGTCGACTTCGTAGATTGAATTAGAAATCTTCTTAAGTATTTGGTATGGTCCAATTCTGAGTTCATCTAATTTCTTCCTATTAAGTTTGTTTCCATTTTCCACGTAAACACTGTCTCCTACATTAAACATTACTTCTTTTCGATGTAAGTCAAATTTCCTTTTATTATAGTCATGAGACTTTATCGTGTTCTCCAGAGCTACTTTTCTGTCTCTTTTAAGGTCATCATCTGTACCTTTGGAATTCAATTCTCTTGGTAGAATATTTACACTTTTGCCCTCTAATAGGTACTTCGGGGCGAACTTTGTGACCGTGTGTTCTGTTTTATTGTACGACTCTATACATTTTTGTGCAATGGTTGTCCATGCGCATTTTTTTCCATTTTCGTTTATCTTGCACCGTATTTTATTAGTCAGAGTTTGATTTAGTCTCTCATTTATACCATTCGAGAACGGGGCATCAACAGCAGTGAATATCATTTTTATATTTTTCTCTTTTAAAAATTTCTTAAATTCTTTTGAATTTATGCCGGGATATTGATCTGTCAGTACTATGTCAATATTATGACTTTGTGTCACATTTTTGGTTAATTTTATGAAATCCTTACAGTTTTGATTTTTCGATGTTAAGATGTAAGCGTATCTCGTAAAATGGTCAACCAATAGATGCAAATACTTTTTTGTCGAACGAGATCCACCAAAGCCGCCGATGGTATCAATTGATACAATTTCAAAAGGATATGTCGCTGGACCCAGATGTGACATCAATCCATATTTTGGTTTTCTTCGTGACTTGTTTTTTATACAGATTTCACACTTATCACAAATTTCGTTTATGTTTGCACTAAGATTTTTCGCTGTATAGAATGGTGTTATTTTATTTATCATCTGGGTTCTTCCAATGTGGCAGTAAGTTTTATGTACATTCTCTATTAATTCTTTACTTAAATCTTCTGATAGCATGATTTTTTCTTTTTTTTTTGTTTTCTTGAAATAGATTTCATTTTTCAATATCAGTTTGTTTTTATTCTTTATCACTTCTAAATTTTTACTTTGATCATTTTTTATATTTTGTAGATTTATTAAATTAACTACTTTTAAGCAATCATCTGTGTTTTCATACGGTTCTAGAACCTGATTTCGACTTAGACAGTCTGCTTCCTGGTTTGATTTTCCGGGGTTATATTTTATTTTCAAGTTATATTGAGATAAATAGTAAGTTAAGTCACCGAGCTCTTCATCTGTTCTAGCTTTGATATTTAAGTCCGCCAGAGGTTTATGGTCAGAGTATACCAAGAACTCTTTTCCCATAAGCCAATGCTGCCAGTATTTTACAGCTTCTTTCACTGCTAGGCATTCAAGATATATTGGTTTTTTCTTTTTCTGAGACTCGGTTAATTTTTTCGAAAAATAAGACACTGGTTTACTATATCCATTTTCATCTTTTTGTTTTAATACAGCTCCAACTCCTTTAATGCTCGCGTCTGTGTAGATTTCAATAGGAATTTCTGGATCAAAAATTTTCAAAACTGGTTCTGAGCACATTAATAATTTAATTTTGTCAAACGATTCCTGACACTCTTTCGACCAGTCAAATTGAACATTTTTCCTCAATAGATTATGCAAAGGATCCAAAATTGTTGCGCTGTGTGGTATGAATTTATGATGAAAGTTTATTTTTCCCAGAAATTGTCGTACATTTTTCTTTGTTTCAGGTACTGGGAAATCTTTTACCGCACTTAGATAATCCTTGATAGGTTTCACTGTATTATTTTCTATTTTATGACCTAAATACTTTGCATGATCATTTGCAAAATTACATTTTGAAAATTTGAGTTTAAATCCTTCTTTTAAAATTGCTTCTAATAATTTTGATAAATGTACCATATGTTCTTCAAAAGTTCTTGAGAAAACTAAGATATCATCTATAAAGTTTACAGCAAAACCGGAGAGGTCATGTTTTCTTATGATGTTGCTCAGTATTCTCTGAAAAATTGCTGGGGCCGTTTTCAGTCCAAAGGGGAGGCATGTCCATTGGAAGTGCCCCTCTTGTGTTATAAACCCAGTTTTGTGTCTATCCTGAATTTTTAGAGGGATTGACCAAAATGCAGAATTGATGTCTAACGTTGTAAAATATTTGCTGTTCACTGCTTTTACCATTAAATCCTCAATCAGTGGGAAAGGTTGTGATTGAGGTACCACAATTTTATTCAATTCTCTAAAATCGATGCATAATCTTGATTTTTTTCCCTCTTCTTTTTTATACGCCAAGGTAACTGGAGCAGCAAATGGGCTATATGATTCTTCAATTAGGTTCTTTTTCAATAGTTTTGCTATTTGATTTTCTATCTCTCTTCTATCTTCAAAAGTACATCTGTACGGACGTTTGTAACAGTATTTATCTATTATTAGGTCAATATGTGCTTCATAATCCTTAGTGGTGCCAACATCATACTTGTCCTTAGCGAATACTGATCTATATTTGCTTATTAGTTCATCAATTTTTAATTGTTGATTTGTATCTAGATGATCAGTAAAAGTCTTAAACTCTTCAGTATTTATATGTTCATTAAAATTTATTTCACTTTTTCCCGAAATTTTATCTTCTGTTTCCAGTATTTCAGAGTATTTATATGTTTTTTTCTCTTCCCTGGCACCTAGTACATCCGGGGTTCTGATATTTGTTATCTCTGTATTTTTTTCATTTATTTTTTTATTTTCACATTGTGTGATCTTTAAGTCTTCGTTCTGGATTAGTTTAAAATTTTTTATACAGTCCAGTCCAATAAGAAAATCGTAATTAAAGTTTTCATTATCCACAATAAAGACCTCCATAGTTTTTTCAATATTGTAAATTTTTATCTTCATAGTTACTATACCTTTTGCTTTATTCACACCATTAATAGTTTTCAAGTTTATTGTTTGTGCATCTTCTGTATTTTTCTGTTTTACTTTTAGTAATCTTGCGTTTATCAATGACACATTTGAGCCTGAATCATAAATGCCAGAAACTTCTAAACTGTCATTTAACAATAACTTGAGTTTAATTAATGGTGTTACTTCTAGTTTTTTGAAATTTCTTTATTTAATTCGATTTCCAACTCTGAGTTGTTGACGTTCTGTATTAATTTTTTGTTATCTTTTTCATTTCTTTGTCTAAACCAGCAAGCTGATTCCAGATGATAGCGTATACCTTTTTTTTTGTTTTCACAAATCTGGCATGGGATTTTTCCTTCTACTTTTTTGGACCTTTTGTCCAAATGTGGTTCTTGTTTTTCTTTCCACCTTGCTATAAACAAGATGTTCCAGTCTACCAATTTCATTACAGAGATCCTCTGTTCCCTTTAGAGCCTCTCTGTTAATCTTGTCAGCCACATAGTTTGGTAGCCCCACTGCTATAAGATCTATGAGCGTATCTGTATCTATTGATTTTCTTACTCCCAGTAATAATTTTTCTTTTTTTAGAGCATAATCAAGCATAGAGCCTGTCTGATATTTAAAAGCAAAAGCATATCTAATTGGAGACCATCCTTTATTAGCAAAAGTTTCAGTAAAATTTTTTCGCCATTTGCTCCATTCTGATTCCACTGTGAATTTTAAGATCAAACAGCTATATCAATCTGTAGTAGCTTTTTCAAGGAAAAATTTTAGGATCTCGATTTTTTTCCTGTCTTCCGTTATCATACAGCGTTCCCACTCTTTTTCAAATTCTTGAATCCACTGATAAGCATTTATATTTTTTCCATCAAACTTTTCAATCATAAAATCTTTTGCTATTTTTCCCAAGTTTTGGACTTCAGATTTTTCACTTTTTCCTGCAAGCAGTTTTTCTAATAGTTTTTTCAGTGTATCATCTGTTTCACTTTGTGTGGGTTGTGCAATTGTTTGATTAGTTATCTCTTCTAGGAGGTAATCTTGAAATTGTAAATTTTCCCCCTCATCCAGATATACTTTAGAAATGTTTTCTGTTAATTGGATCCAGACTTTTCTCTGTTGATTCCTTTTTGTTATTGTTTTCTTCACTTTTGCAAAAACATTTGTTGTTATTAATTCTTTGTGTAAAGTAACTGGTTGATCTTCTTCTGGGATGCTGTAAGTGCGCCCATCTGGTGTGCCAAGTGAGGTTAGGCATAATATATTTGTTTTTCCATCGCTTGCGCCTCTCATCATGAAATCAAATCTTAATTTTTCCATTATTTTTGAAATATTCGCAAAAATGTTGTTTTGTAATAAGGTTATCTTCGGTCCGCTTGGTGGTGAGGAGATCGAATTAAAAACTTAACTGCGTTTCTCTGTAAGCCAAAAGTTTCTTTTAATTACCCTACTATGTACAAAACTATCTTACAACTACCTCATACCTGTAAGCCAAAAGAAACAACATTTACAGCTTTTAATTCAGGTACGTTAATTCCCTATAAACTAAATTAATACGTTTTCTGCCTTCTCTCTTCTCAACGGATTTGTCTCTTCTCTTTTGTCTCGAGACTCACTCCCTCTCTCTCCCTCTAACGCGGAAGATTTGAATCTAAGAAAGGCAACGACACTAGTATACGGGTGTCTTGATTTTCTTTACATATATAATACATCTTATAGTCTACAATTAATTGACAATGCCTGGGAGCCCAAACAACCCCCGAAAGCTTAGAAACAATGCATGATACTACAAGAGGAACTAAGGAGCTAAGAACTAAGAAACAAGAAACCAGAATCAGAATCAAACCCACCCTTAAAATATGCAAAGGGATTATAAACGCAATATACGCATATAATATAAACTCATTAATCCATCCAATCCAGATAGACTCTTCTAAATTCCATAATACAAGACCCATTAAACTAAGTCAAATAAATATAACCGCAAATATAATCGCATATACAATCATCACAGATATAACCATAGCTATAATCACAGCAGGTAAAATAAAGCAGACACATACTAATAATCTGTATCAAGTAATTTAATTCAGTGCAATTCGATATGCGATATGCCATTGTTAATTACTCTGTTCATTTACTTACTCAATTATAATAATATAATGGAATAGAAAGTTAGGAAGTTATATAATAATAATGCAATACAATACAATTTAATACAGAATACTGGTTTAGCAATTTAGATATGAATGACGTGTAACGACATTGGTTTATTGTTCGCCGTTCACTATTCACTATCCTTATTCTTTTCTTATTTTTATTCTTGGTCACTTGACATGTTTCAGTGACTTCTTCTTCAATTGAGTGTTACGTTTTACGTTCCATGTTCCTATAATATTATTCACTGCTCTTTTGTAGCTCTTCGTACCCCCCCTCAGGATAATGTTTTGCATACTATGTTTAATTCAATTCCAGTGCAGCTGTGACAGTTGCGAATCTGTGTATTTTGAATACTTACGGTACTTTATGCAATCTTTTGTACATTAATTACCCTTTCTTAATTACAATTCTGATTCTGATTTTGATTCTGATTTGGAAAGTGTTAGTTCAGTATTGGTTAATACGGCTGGTGCTCAGGGAGGTATACGCTGCGGTAGTCCGTCCTGCATGATACAATGTCTTTATGGTTTTCTATACATACATATATGCGTTATGGTTCCATAAATTCTTTGAATTTCTTGACACGTGGATCTCATATGACTTTCTTATAGGAGTGTCTGGCTTGGTTTAGCACCTATATGTCTTTTCTATTAATTGGTATTAAAGGGAGTTTAATGGAACTGCATCATTTAAACTGACTATGGTATGAGGAGTTTAATTAATTATCTACATCGGTATACTTATTAAATTGATTATATTTGGAGTGTTTTCGTTACATATTATATATACACATATGTTCATAGTAATTTTGATCTATTGTAGTGTAGTTTAGTTTTCTTGTACCTTTATATTATGATTTAGTAGTAATATGGTTGTATGTGGGGTTTATTATTGATTGTTTATTATTGATTAGTTTTCACCACGCGCTGTATTGCATCGACTTACCTGTATCAGTATTAATATTAATACCATACTTATCGGAGCGGTATTATAATCCCGTAACAATCTAATCTACTCAATTTATAACTATTTGAATTGTTTGATCTGCCTTATGGTTTATGCCGATTTAGGTCTCATGTGCTCCCCATATTATATGAGATGGGTATTCTCTCCTCCTGTTATCCGTTAATTACACTCTACCTCCACTTCCATTGGCTGGCGTTAGGGCTTCCTGCAAATAGACTAGGATTATGTTACATTTTACATTTAATACTATGGTTAATTTCTGATGTTAACAGTTCTGTCTCTTCCTATTATTCTCATTATGAGGTATATGTTGCTACTTATCTTTATTGATGATTTGCTCGCCATAATTTCTAATTGTTTTTTATAGCCTTCATTTGATCATTGGTTGTACTCCATCATGTTCGCTTGCCAACTACGTTGAGGTTGTGGTCGCGTAAATGTTCCTGCAAGTAAATTTAAGTAACTTAATAGTTTCAATGAATGGTTTCAATGATTAGTATTACATTACGCTCACCTATTTATTTTCTTCCCAGCTTACTTTCTGGTTATACCCTATATTCTATATTTTATACGGTACATTATTAACCGTTACCTCTGATAATAATTACTAGCATTCTATGTTATGTTATGTTTGCTTCTCTTCTCTCATGGCTGGCTTGCTATTTGCTATCTGTCTGGCGACTGTATTTTACTTTACGGTTCACATCCTTGGTTTATTTCATCTCAAATTTATGGTTTATCTTGAGTTTAATTTTATGTGATTATATTGTACGCTAGTGTTGAATGTCAAATATTCCTCTTCTGCTATTTGGCTGCTCGGCTGTATGTATGTATGTTTGACGTTTTAGGTTTTGGATGTTTTGTTGGTCATTTGCTTATGTCCAGTTCACATATGCTCGCTTGCCTGCTTGCGTGCAACACTACTTATGTATACTTCACAGTTTCTCACGTTCTCATATTGCTTACTGTTTCTTTTACTGTTAACTATTCATTAACTGCTCTATTGCATCAGATGCATTAGATGCATATATATATTTATTTCCCGTTGTATTTGTGATTTGATTTAACCAGTTTTAGTATGTTTAGTATGTTTAGTATGCTTATTATGACAGCTGTTATTGATGTATGGGCTCCTCTATTCTATTCATGGGCTTCATGTGCTTATTAAGTCCTATTCATTATTCATTCATTATTTATCGTTGCATATTTGGGGCATTCGAAGCGCTACTCGAAGCGCTATGCTTGTCATGAGTGCGTGTGTGTGTGTGTAAAGTATGTATGGGACAGGTCATCGAGGATTGCAGCCTACCAAGATGTGGCACAGTCAACCGGGGAAAGGACTCGCCCCGGGCCCTGGCTGTGCTGAAGAGCAAGCCCTATAAAAACAGGTGAACACATAGCGCGACCACCCGTTGTGCAGGAGCTCCGGTTCCTGGTCGTGGCCGAAGAAAAATGGCCTGTCCTCGTGGAAGGTCAGGTGGGCGTGATGACATCTAGGATAAGCCACATCATCATTATCCACCAACCATGGTGGACGAAGATGGACACGGTCAGCCGCGGCGATACGATGTCCCGGTTCCTGGCCGTGTCGAAGAGCAAGCTCCTGCCCTGGGAGGTGAACACATGGCGCGACCACACGGAATGGGCTTACTTCGGTTCCTGGTCGTGGCCGAAGAAAAATCCTGTGATTTACCGTACAGGTTGAAAATGTCCTACCGCTGGATCGGAGGTGCAACGGCGTGGATCAGCAGATGCCCCATGTGCCTAGCGCATTTTTGCGGGCGGCCGCAATAACGCGAAATGCGTTGAAGTGCCGAAGCGTCGTTGTGGCTATACGCTGGTATTCCTTTATGAATTCTAACGAGTGAAAAGGTGCCGGCGGCCCACGTTAGGGGAGAAGTTTTAGTGGGTAGTATTTCCAGCCTCGGGAGTGCCCACTCTGGGTTGCCCGTCTAGGTCGCCCCTTCAGGGCTGTGACCTACTCTTGGGCTAAACTCAACCCTTAGGGGTTGGGTTGCCAGGTTGCCCCCTTGTGGCGTTGCCTCTTTGGGTTTGCCCTCACCTCGCGGGCGCCAGGCTGCCCCTTCAGAGCGGACATGAGTGCCACTCTGCCCGGGTCCCCTCTAGCCGAATAGACGAAATGGGGCACCAACCCGCGCGTGCGCAACCGCATTTCGTCTTCCAACTGATCCAAAGAAAAAAAAAAAGGTTTCAGGGGACCCACGGACCTGGCCAAGTGTACTGGCTGGGCGGGGAAGTGATACCCCGACGTGGCGCGTCCCCAGGTGGCGGATAGGGGAATGCTCGCCATGCACTTTTCGGAGTGCATGGAGCGTAGGAGTGAAATAAAATAGCTCCGGCGGACCAAACACCAAAGGAAGGAAAACCCATCAAAACCTCCCTGTGACTGGAGGATAGCAAACAGACACGGTAACCCCTGCCTGTCGTACAAGGCGACTGAAAGGGGGGCGTTTGCTGCTGTCGAAGTAGCCTCGCAGTTGACCCGGGGCGATGCCGGAGGGATCTACGGATCCTGGCAGGGCCTCCCTTGCCGGTAAGGCCTGGGTCGGAGAGGCGAAGCGTTGGCTGCAGCGTCGTTCAGTTCTCCAGGGGCCAGGAGGCGTGGCGGTCGGGTGCGGGTAGCGAACCCGGAGTGCCCAAGCAATTACACCGTAACCCAGTGGTCACGTTTCGCTGGAACAGCGGGCTTGCCTTCATTGGCCGGCCCGCGAGGATGACAACCGCTATAAAAAATCTCTAGCCCCAAGCTGTGGTACGCGGTGATGAGGGCGCCCCTGGAGTCAGCGCCAGGGCTGGCTGATGGGTGCATCAGTCTCTAGCGGCCAACCCCGGGGTATCTGGCGACCCCCCGGGTGTACTAGCCTTACCCGGGTAAGGCGGCTCTGCCCGGGTGGACCCACAGACCGACCCACTTGTGGGAACACTATGGATGACTTGAAACTAAACACGCCAACAACAACAACAAACACTGGACGGGACGTACCGACGACGACTGTGGCTGTTCAACAGGGCACGAGACGGGAAACGGGCGCGGAGGATATGGCGCAGCCCAGCACTAGCAGGGTAACGGATGCGCGCCGCCTATCCGTCCGATTAACTAGGGCGGATGTGGAGTGGCCACCCCTGAGGCCGGTACGAGGAGGGGCCGGAGTTTCCCCGGCGGCCTCTGATGCCCCCGCATCCAGAGAAAGTGAGGTGGACATGGACTCGGACGATTCACTCTCCTCGGCAGTATCTCTGGAGGCATGACGCACGAGCAAGAGGGGTCGCCCTCCGACCACGGGCCTGTACTTGTGGCTCGCGGCGGCTAAACAGAGAGTCCTGGATGTCCAGCGCCGGGAACTTGACCTGCTGGAGGGGTGGAGGGTGCTCGATCCTAACGAGGACCCTTTAGAACCGAGTCGGGGTAGCAGGTCCCTCCCGGACTCTGAGGACCTGGCGGAGGAAGTCAAGTCCCCACGCGCGACCTTATTGCGCAGTCCTAGGAGTTCTGTCGCGACATCGGCAACGCCTGGTCTTCCTCCCAGAGGAAGAAGAAGAGTGCCGTTGAAGGGGCAGGAACAGCCCCCAAGGAACAGGCATCAAGGACCAAGCCTGCGGAGTCGAAGAAGGGGGGCAAGAAAAATCCCCCTGCCAAGTCGGCGAGTAAAAATGCAGCGGAGGCGGCTCGTAAAGCCTAGGTATGGGGCCCAAAGGCCCTATACTTCAGGCCAACTTGAACCACTCGGCCAGGGCTCAGGACATGTTGTTCCAAACCCTGGCCGAGTGGAAGGCTGGGTTGGCGGTGGCCGCGGAGCCGTACCGAGTCCTCGACAGACCAGATTGGTTCGGGGACGAGGACGGCTCCGTGGCGATTATTGGCACGGCAGTACTCCCACGACCCGCCCCACTGGAACGGGGCCGGGAGTTGGTCGGCGTGCTGTGGGGTGAAATAGCGGTGGTGGGGCTCTATGCCCCGCCCAGATGGCCTCTCGCGCAATATGAACACTACCTGGACCGGGTGGGGGACTTTGTCCCCCGCTGATCCCCCCGGCCAGTGCTAGTCCTCGGGGACTTTAATGCCCATGCGTAACTTTGGGGCTCCCCGAGGACAGACGCGAGAGGCAGGGCGGTCGTAAATTGGGCAGCGGGGCTAGGACTCCACCTTTTCGATGTGGGGTTCGTTAGCACCTGCGTGCGTGCCCAGGGGGAGTCTATAGCCGATCTGTCTTTCGCTACTCAACTGGCCGCGCGTATGGTGCAGAGATGGAGGGTGGTGGAAGAGGCGGCCACACTTAGTCACCATCTATACATCCGCCTCGACCTTACCACCACCGCCTGCCCCGGGCCCCGCGCCTGCCCCCCCGGAGAGCGGTGTACTGGTGGTCGGGCTACATTGCGGACCTCCGATCCGAGTCCCGGTGAGGGAGGATCTCCTCGCGACCCGGCGAGGGAGGATCTGCTGAAGGGCACATACCAGGCCTTCGTGGTAGCCCTGAGGCTGGCCATCAGGGACGTGAAATCCCGGGCGTGGGAGGAGCTCCAGGGCTCTCTGGACGAGGACCGGTGGGGGCGCCCTTACCGGAAGGTCATGGGCAAGCTCCGCGCACGGGCGCCCCCGGTCTCGGAGTGCCTGGACCCCCAGCTGCTGACGCGGGTAATAGACACCCTCTTCCCCCGTTCCGGGGGAACGTCGCACCCGCGCCGACAGCAACGACCGGCCGTGCCCGTCGCCTGGTCCGCCCACCTGGGGGTCACACAGGAGGAGCTGGACGATGCCGCCAGAAGGCTCGGGGCCAAGAACACCGCCCCGGGCTTGGACGGCATCCCCGGCCGCGCCTGGGTTATCGCGTCCGGCGTCCTAGGTCCGCGGCTGTGCCGCCTCTTCAGCGCCGCTTTGGAGCAGGGGGTGTTCCCCTCGATTTGGAAGGAAGGGCGTCTGTTCCTCCTCCGAAGGGACGGACGGCCCGCTGATTATCCCTCTGCGTACCGGCCCATTGTGCTGTTGGACGAGGTAGGAAAGCTCTTCGAGCGTGTCATCGCAAACCGCGTCGTCCACCACCTGTCGAGCGTTGGCCCCGATCCAGTTCAGGTTTCGCGAGGGTCGCAGCACCATCGACGCTATCCAGCGGGTGCGCACCCTCGCCGAATCGGCCACGTCCCGCGGTGGGGTGGCGCTGGGCGTCTCCTTGGACGTTACAAACGCGTTCAACACCCTGCCCCGTGGGACGATACGGGGGGCGCTGGTTCACCACGACGTCCCCCCGTATCTGCAGAGGATCACCAGGGCCTTCCTGGATGGCAGGTGGATACTGTACACGGGCCGGGACGGTATACTGCACTGGGGAGAGGTCGACCCCGGAGTGCCCCAGGGCTCCAAACTGGGCCCCCCCTTATGGAACGTGGGGTACAACGCGGCGCAGCGGGTGAACCTCCCGCCCGCGGTGTGGGCGACGGTATTCGCAGATGACTACTAGCTGCTGGCCACCGGGCAGGACTGGTTGAGGACCTGCCGTCATGCCGAGGTAGTGGTCGCCATCGTGTGAAGAGCGATCCGGGGGCTAGGTCTGGCGCTGGTTCCTCACAAGACCGAGGCCATGTGGTTCTTCGAGCCTCGGCGTGGGGTAGCCCCTCCGGCCCAGCTCTGGCTCGAGGTCGACGGGAGCCGGTTTGTGATAGGCCGGGGTGTTCGTTACCTCGGCCTGTATCTCTACAGCCACTGGCGGTTCGATGTTAAGTTCGACCGCCTGGCTCCCCATTGGAACCGGCGGCGACCAATCTTGGCCGCCTGTTGCCCAACCTCGGGGGGCCGGGAGTGAGGGTTAGCGGCCTATACGTGGGAATCCTCCGGTCCATAGCCCTAAACGGGGCTCCGATATGGACCGGCGATCTGGCGGTCAGCAGGCACAGCTGCACCCTGCTGCGGCGGGTGGAGCACCGGCTGGCCATCAGGATCGTGCGGGGCTACTGCACGATCCCCTACGAGGGGGCGATTGTCCTGGCGGGTCTCATCCCACTCCGGTACCAGGCGGAGGTCGAATCCAGCACATACTGGTATTCGCGAGCCCTCCGCAAGGCCGGGGAAGACCCGCCGGTGCCGACGATCGACGAACACCGGAGCCAGGCCTGACTGGTCGCGGCGGAAAGGTTGCAGAGATCCCTAGCATAGGGGGCTGCCGCCGGAAGCCGCGCCTTTGGGGCGGTCCTGCCGATGATTTCGGAGTGGCGGGACCGCGGCCACGGCGGCCTGTCGCTCCGGGTCACGCAGGTGCTCTCCGGGCACGGGGTGTTCCTGTGCCGGAGGAAGGGGGAATTGACCCCCCACTATTGGCTCTGTGGGGCGGCGCTGGACACCGCACAACACACGCTGGCGGAGTGCCCGGTGCTTGCGGTGGACCGCCACGCCCTGACGGCAGAAATAGGAGAGGATCTCTCGCCGGTAGGCGTCATGAGACAGATGCTTGCCGGCGAGACAGAATGGAGGGCCGTGACCACCTTCTGCGAGGAGGTCATGGCCCTCAAGGAGTGGTCCGAGCGGGATCGTGAAAGGTATGATCCCGCTCGGCGAGGTCGCGGACGTGGGACGCGATGACGTCGCCAGGATCCGCCGCCGTAAGGGGCGCGGGGGGGGCGATGGCGGCTTTCGCTGTTTGCCCCCCCCGGCGCGACGGATGCGGGACGGGGTAGGGTAGCAGGAGGGCCCGTGTGCCCGTGTGCGCTCCCGCCTCCTGGGGAGATTTTACGGGGGGTGTTTCTTGTGGGGATGGGACGGGTCGCGGTGTACCCTTCCGCCCCGGATGAAATGAGCCCGGATCCCGGTCGGACTCGGGGGCGTGCAGGTGGGGAACCCGTTCTCAATCGGGGGCCCCTCTCCGTCCGCCACGGGGGGCCGGGTGACTCCGAGCGGAGAGTGGCAATTTCCCTCCCTCGTTGGGAGTGGCGCTGGCCGCCGCAGGGGGGTGCAGCGGAGCCGAGGGAGTCCCCCTGGAGGGTGGCCGGCCACGGCTCACCGCAGCCCACAGGGGGACGACTCGGCCGGCCGCAGGCGCCCTGTTTGTGCGCCATTGCACGCGGACCCGGGATGCAGCCGGCACCGGAAGCCGGCGGAGCGAAGTGCTGCGCCTGATCTTCCTCGCGGCCGGGCGGGGGGTTGCTCCTCCCCGTAGCCTGTGAAGAGATCGAGCGCGGGGACTGCAGGCGTTACGGGATGGGGGGCCCGGCCGCCATTGCACGCAGTTCCTCCGCGATGGAGCCGGCACCGGGTGCGACCCCTGGTGCCGGCTGGGGGAGTTGTTACATCACCGGTGAGGTGCGGCTTCAGCGCACGGCGGGGGAGGCTCCGGAGTTATAGTAATCAGGTCCCGGAGCCTCTGCCATACGCCAGAGGAGGTCGCCGTGCGGTTTTAGTCAGTAGGAATCTGACACTTCCCCGCTGCCCTCCCCAGGGGCGCGTGGGGTCTTATGCAAGATTTCCCCACCAAAAAGAAGGTTAGGTTAGGTTAGGTTGAGTTTTGCACAGGCTATTCTGTTACCCGGACATTTATTTATTAGTTACGTTTAATTTCACGCATTATCGTATTTTTGGCCTAATTACCGTTCTCACCGTTTCATTGTTAATGGTACATCGTGTCCCATGGTTTACGCGGTTTGTATATTGCCGTTTTTCAGTTACCTGTTTCGCTAAATGTCTCTATTTTACGTTATTCTAATATTTTGGGTTTGTCTAATTTTCTTATCCGCGACGATGCAGCAAAGCAATGTAGTGTGTTAAGTGAATAAATTGGACGATTCGGGTTATGTGATTCATTTTATGTGTTTTCTTTAATCTCCTCTTGTTTCAGTTTCAGTTTTCAGTTTTCAGCTTCCAGTTTCAGTTTTGTTCATTTGTTCCAGTGATGTTTTAGTCTGTTCCAACGTTGTTTCAGTGGTGTTGTGCGATGTGTGATTGTTGCTGATGGGTGCGTTGGCTTTGCTATTCTTCAATTCTACAATTCATTCATTCTTATCCTTCTTCTTTAACTTTCCTTTCCTTTCCTTTCATTCCTTTTATTCTGCTCATTACATTTTCATTTTCATTTTTACTTTCATTCTCGCTTACATGTTTCTCTTATTTACTTAATTACTCACTCACTTAATTTATATAACTGTTGTGTCTGCATGCATTCATCCATTCATTTATTTTTCATTATTTCATCATTATTTATTCTTGTTCATTGTATTGATTGATTAGAGTAAAAGCAACGGATTTGATTTGATTTATTTGATTATTTGACTTATGTGATCTATTTTCTTCTTCAGTACTGATAAGTGAAGTGATTTTGCTTATTCAATGCTTTGATGGTGTGTGGTTTCTGTTATTAGTTTATCATTTAAGTATTATTCTAAATATCATTTTAGATATCTTATTATTGATTTATTTATTCATATTATACAGTAGTTTGTGTTTAATTGAACCACGCACCTTACATTTGATTTGATCTATTGTCCTTTTTATTTTATATCCTTACACATTATTCAGCTTTAGTTGTCAATTCCTACTTCTATTTGCATTTGTATGAACATAATTACTCACAATTCATAATTTATAATTTACAAAGTAATGGTGACGGAGCCAATAAGCGTGCTGTCATGTTTCAGTGAAATTTAATTCATTATATGGTGTTGATTCTATTTATTTTATATTATAGTGTACTGTGTTGGTTGTGTTTGGTTGCAACATTCCACTTTTCTTTTTCTTTATTTCCTTTATTTTCTCAATTTTAATTTTACTACTGGTATGCTCGCATTCGTTATTCGTTCATTATGCATTTATTCATTCATTCTTATTCAGTGCTTATCCATTCTGATTATAGTTAAATGATTGATTTATCTTATTCTAATTTTGTTCTTTCTACTGTGCTGACAAGAGATTTTGTCTATTCAAGCGTATTGATGGTGCGTGGTTTCTGTTATTAGTTTACCTTTAGAATATCACTTTATATCTAGCTTTGACTTATTATTCTTACATCATACAGCAGTATTGTGTCTTATTAAACCACGCACCTTGCATTCGATTTGATTTGATTTACTTGTCGCTTTTACTTATTAACTATATAAATTATTCGGTTATGAATTTCTACTCCCCATTTGCATTTGTATGGGCATAATCGCTTATAATCTGGGGGGACGTGGTGATGGAACCAATAATTGTGCTGTCATGTTTCGGTGAAATTTAATTTAATCTAGTGTGTTTATTTTGCTTCATTTTATTTTATACTTTATTTTGTTTGTATGACAGTGCGTTGTGTAGGTTCTGTTTGGTTACAACATTACAACGTTACACCTTACATACAGGGTCTACCATTTATCTCGCAACCCATGCGCGCGCAAATTGATGAAAATGGCGACAGCGCAAAAATTCTAGAGATGTAAAAATCCGTACAGTTAAGTTGGTAATTGATTCGGGATACGAGTACACCGAGTTTCATCGAAACACATATTCACGCCGGAGAGCCGATTGGCGAAGGGCACACAAAGGAGGGATTGCAGCCAATTGACTGCCGTCGTGAATGTGTGTTAGAGTCAAATGCCGCGACAAGATCGATGAAATCCAATGTACTTGTATCCTGAATCGAATCTCGGACCACAGTTCAGTTGATTACCAACTTAACTGTACGGTTTTTACATCTCTCGAATTTTAGCGCTGTTGCCATTTTCATCAATTTGCGCGCGCATGGGTTGCGAGATAAATGGTAGACCCTGTATTCATTTCATTTTCTCTCTTATTTTCACAACTTCTTAATTTCTGTAACTGTTGTGCTTGCATTCAGCATTCATTATTCATTCACTCATTGTCTGTCCTTTATCCATTTATTTTTCATTCCTTATTCATTGCTTCATTTTGATTTCTGACTAAAGTTAAAGGTTTTCATTATTTTATTCTGATTCCTTCCTTTGTATTGATAAGAAGGTGTGTCTATTCAAAGGCATTGATGGTGCGTGGTTTCTGTTATTAGTTTATCATTTAGGTATCATTCTAAATATCATTTTAGATATTTACTTATTATTTATTGATTTATTCTTTATTCTTATATTATACGGTAGTCTGTGTTTAATTGAACCACGCACCTTACAATTGATCTGATTTATTTATCGCTTCTATTTAATATCTTTACACACTATTCAGTTCTCAGTTGGTAATCTCTACTACTATTCGCATTTGTATGGATGCAATCACCCACAATGTATAATATAATTTACAAAGTAGTGGCGATGGAGCCAATAAGCGCTCTGTCTTGTTTCAGTGTTTCAGTGGAATTTAAATTAACTTTATGGTGTTATTCTATTTTGTATTACAGTACATAGTTGGGTGTGTTTAGCATAACATTCCACTCTATATCCTTATTTCTTTTCCTAATCTTTATAACTGTCATGGTTGCATTCATAATTTATTCATTCGTTCTTTGTTCGCTGCTTATTCATCTGATTGTGGTTAAAGGACTTGATCTGTTTTACACTAATTTCATTCTTTCCTCTGTGCTGACAGGCGATTCTGTCCATTCAAATGCATGGATGATGCATGGTTTTGTTGTTGTTGGTTTGTCCTTGAATGTCATTTCTGAGGTGAGCAACTGATGGTTCCATGAGAATGCTAGCTAAGTTCAATGGTGTTTGTTACATATCAATGTTTGATTTGATCGGGACTGTTTGATTGATTGAGACTTCCTTTCATGGGACACTGCAATATGGTATGGTGTGTTATAAATCAACATCAATGGGCATTATTTGTGAGCAGGGTGTACTTTACTTAATTTTATTTATTTATGCTCTGTTCTCTTAATCTCATTGATTGATTAATTGGTTCAATTCAGTTATTAATAGTGGATATCTTCTACAAACAAATGTGGGGTGGGTGTAGATCTGGAGTTTGAGATTTTGAACTTCAAGATGGCGGATTATATAATCTATGGCTTGCCGCCATGTTAGTTCGCCGTTTCGCCGCTCTGCCGTGAGTCGCTGCCTGTCAACTTCGACTCGATTCGATTCGGATATTCGGGTTTTCTATCGTGTGTATTCTTGCACTCGTTGGTTATGTTTGTTGTATGCTCCGTTTCGTACATGCTCATGATGCTCGAGGAGGTGGAAAGGATTGTGTGGCTTCTAGTTCATTCTTAATTAATTTATTGTTCGAGTTCAATCACAATAACTATTGATTAATTGATTTAATTCACGTGTTAAACTGTTTATTATTTACCTTCAGATTATTGTAGCCGCTGATCCTGCTAACCCTATTGGAGTGCGTAACCTGTGCGATTTCCGTCGCATTGTGATGCTAGACGACTGTGTTGTTATTGATGGCCATTGATGGCCATTAACGGTGATATCTTTGTTTAAATGTTTTAATTTGTTTTAATTTGATTTCAATCAATTGATTTCATACTCAATGTAGATTCATACCTGTATTTATACTTATCGTTAGCCAGTCTACTCACAGTCCTTTCAATGTAGTGTCTGGTTTATCGATTTTCTGTTAATTTGGGATTGTCCAGTGACGATTACAGTAAATTGAGATAGCCAATGATTGCTGTTTTGATCCTGATTGCTCTGGCAAATAATTTAAGTCGCAATCTTTTCTTTTCTTTCCTTACTTGCATGTGCACCCGATTGGCTGGGTTCGGTATCCAATGGTTAATTGATTGTTCAATCCTTGTTCAATGCGGCAGGGGTTTGCACAGTTCTAATTGATTTACATTACGTTATTAGTATGATTTGGGGGCCGTACCTCAATGTTTCCTTCAAGGTTTCTTTGACTTTAACTATTTTTCATTTTTCATAAAGTACTTTAATTATCTGTCTTTCTGTTACTACCCTTGACGTTAACTTAACTTTACTCTCACTCTTATTTTAGCGCAAATTTAGTTTGTTTTCAATTGTGATCATGATTCCGGTCTCCTCATGACTGGTAAACGATCTATTTGATTACAACGAGAAGCTCACTTATTGCTAGTTTTAGTATCACTCATTCATACAACTACGTTCACCACTATCTATTATTTGCATTACAGTGTACTGCATGTACTTGTCATCTTATCTCACTTATTTTCCTATTCATTACTTATCTTATTACTTTACTTCATTAAGATTCTATACATCCTTACTCACTACTTGTCTGGTGTAGTTTTGGATGATGGGTGATCTGTTTGTGTGGTGCATAATGCTGTTGTTCATTTCAGAACTGCAAAGTTGCATTTATGCATTGTGTGCAGTAGTGCAGCGTTCATTCATCTTCTTATTCTACCTTATTTATTAGGTGCCGGGTGTCCGGCTGACATGTGGAGGATGGTTGAAGGGATTGAGTTGGATTCGATTTGGACCGGAATAGGATGATTTGATCGATCGGGACAATAGATTTGTCCAATGATCCCGTGAATCTTTATGGTATAATAATTTAGGGTGTTATAATGACACTTTGTGTAAGTTTCCTCAATTGATTTCTTTTATGGTCCTTGTACTTGACTGTATTTGCGACTGGTTCTCCACTCTCTTCTACTTTCCTATTGTCAAATATATTTTCATTTATTTATTTATTTTGTTATAGCTTAAAATAAAGTGAGTGAGCGCATTAATATTTTCTCACACTCCAATAATATTTTGCTCAATGCGCTCCAATTGAATGCTTAGTTTCCTTTTGACATTTCCTGCTCGAGTTGATTCATTGGTATGTTATATTACTTATTCAACACATTATTTATTTTAATTATTGTTCAATGCAACAAAGTCTGGTGCAATTTTGTGCTAGTAATATAACTTGTATTTTATTTTGTTACCTTTTATTCCCCTAAATAACCGTCCCACTATCTTCCTATTACTGCTAGTTCTATCATCTCCTAGGCCAACGCTAATTGTGCTGATATTGACTAGCATTTGGGGGGGTGTGTTGGCCTCTAATTAGTTCTTGATAGGTTTTAGGAGCGGTTTGTTTTAACTGAAATGCAAGAAGTTGTTT
>NW_025791099.1:95000-167366 GCF_907164935.1 Osmia bicornis bicornis
AAAGACCAAGGTAGAGGGCGGACCATGCATAGTAGCCGGGAAAACCGCAAGCAACGCCCGAAGTCCAAGTCACGACCCAATCGGTATTGTGTTTTTACCATTGGCGTTTCAAGGAGAAGTCCTATCGGTGCGAGCCGCCATGTTCCTATAAACCACAGGAAAACACAAGCCAGGGTCGCTAATGGCGACGGGCAGCTCTGGATAGAGCTGAGAAGAAAATTAGGTGGACCGCGTGCGCGAACAGAGTACGCGTTAGTGGCCGCAAATGGGACGCCCATTGCGACATACGGTCACGTAACATTATCTCTAGATTTAGGTTTACATAGGAAATTTCCATGGACTTTCATCGTAGCCGAAGTGTCACGTCCAATACTAGGGGCGGATTTTTTGTGTCATTTCGGGCTATTAGTAGATATTAAGAGACAACGCTTAGTTGATAGGATAACCACGTGCGCGGTGAGTGTGAGAGTGTCTCGGGGCGTGATTGAATCGGTGCGTCACGCAGTGCCGGTGACAGACGGTGAAGTGCAAAAGTTGCTGGAGGAGTTTGAAGACATTACCAAACCCCTAGCGCCGCTGAAGAAGCCGCAGCACTCGACCGTTCATCATATCCTCACGACGCCCGGGCCGCCGATTACTTGCAGACCGCGACGTCTCACGACGGACAGACTGGCGGCAGCGAAGCGGGAATTCCACCGCATGCTCCAGCAAGGAATCGCCAGGCCGTCGGAAAGCAGCTGGGCATCAGCGTTGCACCTCGTCCCCAAAAAGGGGAACGAGTGGCGCCCGTGCGGGGATTATCGCCCTTTGAACGCTAGAACGATACCGGACCGGTATCCCGTCCCGCACGTGGAAGACTTCACACAAGGCCTACAAGGAGCCACGGTTTACACGAAGATAGACCTCGTGAGGGCGTACCAGCAAATTCCCGTGGCGGAGGAAGATATCCAGAAGACAGCGATTACAACACCTTTTGGGTTATACGAATTTCCCATGATGACGTTTGGCCTGCGAAACGCAGCCCAAACATTCCAACGATTCATGGATGAAGTGCTGCGCGGACTGGAGTTCTGCGCGTGCTATATAGACGACATAATCATAGGGTCAAAGGGTCGAGGTGAGCATATGGACCATTTGAAACAGGTGTTTGAACGTTTGTCGAGGTACGGCGTGATAATCAACATCGCAAAATGCGTGTTCGCGCAACCCATCGTGACCTTCCTGGGGTACACCGTGGACAAAGATGGAATCAAACCTTTGCCAGACAGGGTAGACGCGATCATGAAGTATCCTAGACCAAGGGACCAGGCTGAACTAAGCAGATTCCTGGGTATGGTAAATTTTTATCGGAGATTCATTCCAGGAGCAGCGGGAATCCAAGCCCCGCTAGTTGACTGCCTAAAAGGAAAGAAGAAGAAGGACAAGATACCTTGGACGGATGAGACTGAGGCAGCTTTCAAGCGGACAAAAGAGGCGTTGGGAGAGGCAGCATTGCTGGCACACCCAGTAGCTCAAGCCAAGCTGAGCATCATGGTGGACGCCTCAGATACAGCCATAGGAGCGGTCCTGCAGCAACAAATACAAGGGGAGCATCAGCCCCTGGCGTTTTTCTCGAGGAGGCTCAACGCCGCCCAAAAGAAGTACAGCGCGTACGACCGAGAACTTCTGGCAGTGTACGCAGCGATAAAGCACTTCCGATATGCGTTAGAAGGTAGGAAATTTACAATTTTCACCGACCATAAGCCTCTAACATTTGCCTTAAGACAGAAACCGGAAAAATGCACACCGATGCAATTCAGACATCTGAATTTTATCGCTCAATTTTCCACGGACATCCAACACGTCGGTGGCAAGGACAACGTAGTGGCGGACGCGTTGTCGAGGGTCGAGGAGATAACGCCTGTTGATTATCGCAGCCTGGCACTCGATCAGCAAACCGACGAGGAGGTAAAGGCAGTGCTGCAGGACCCGCAGGGCCTCCAAATAAAAAAGATCCGCATGATGGAGCCGGACGTAGACGTCTACTGTGACATTTCAACCGGCCGAGCGCGACCTTTGGTTACACCAAAGTTCAGGCGCGCGATTTTTACCCAGTTGCACGGATTGTCGCATCCTGGAGGAAGAGCATCTATGAAGATGGTAACAGAACGTTACGTGTGGCCGTCGGTAAAAGCGGATTGCCGACGGTGGGCGAGGAGTTGCCTACAGTGTCAACGCGCAAAGGTGACAAGACACGTCATCACGCCGGTCGGGGAGTTTATAACTCCCACCGCGCGTTTTGAGCACATCCACGTCGACCTGGTCGGACCATTGCCGATTAGAGGGCACACCTACTGTCTAACCGTCGTGGACCGATTCACGAGGTGGCCGGAAGCATTTCCCATACCGGACGCAACCGCCGAAACGGTGGCCAAAAAGTTACTTGAGGGATGGATAGCAAGATACGGCGTTCCCCTCAGGATCACGACAGACCAAGGACGACAATTTGAGTCGTGCATTTTTAAATCACTCGCACGAGCATTGGGGATGGAACATCACCGGACGTCGGCATACCACCCCCAATCAAACGGAGCTGTGGAAAGATTCCACAGGCAACTAAAAGCAGCCATAGGATGCCACGCGGACGGCAGTTGGACAGAGGTCTTACCGGCTGTCATGCTCGGAATACGAGCCACCTTCAAGGAGGACGCCCAGGCTACAGCAGCTGAGATGGTATTCGGCGAAGCTTTACGGCTTCCTGGCGACCTGATAGAAGGCGATGAACACCAGGAGCTGTCCCAATTCGTGGAACAGTTGCGACGACGAATGAAAGCTTTACAGCCGGTGCAACGGAAAGATCACGGGAAGAAGGCAATATTCGTGTTCAAGGACCTCGCAACAACGTCGCACGTGTTTGTGCGAAACGATGCGGTTAAAAAAACGCTACAGCCGCAGTATAACGGACCATATTGTGTAATACAGCGAGGCGAAATGAACTTTATAGTACGAATTGGCGACCGAAACGTGAACGTGTCAAAAGAAAGACTGAAACCCGCGTTTATTTTAAGCAATATCGAAAACCAAGTACCTGTACTTACCAAAGAGTTCAAAAGAAAGACTGTGCTTTTCGACGAAACGCGAAATACTTACCAATAGGAATAGGATACCTATCTTTTACATATATATAGTTAAGTTGTATAGAATAACAATAGTCATAGTTGCATTGTATAAATAAATAATAGTTTGTCGATGTTTGTAAAAGAAAAAGAAGAAAAAGAAAGTAAGAGAAAAAACCTACAGACACCCGTAATTTGTAAATCCCGCCAACACCGGCGAGGGGGGTGGTGAAGGGGACGCTAGGGAAAATCCCTAGCCAGTAGCGGTTGGCAGAACCGAGGACGCGGAGGAGAACCGTGAATAAAACAGTCTACACACGAACTCTGTTGTGCAATACCGACCTAACCCCATAGTGTCATATACTAAATGCTCTTTTACTAGTCGTCTCCTGCTTCTTGGCTGCTTGGCTGTATGTTGACGTTTGTTGACGTTTGAGGTTATCGGGTTTTGCCTTTCTTATGTCAAGTTCACATGTGCCGACATATGCCCGCCTGCCTGCTCCTTCACTATACTTATGCTTAGTTCACATGTTTGCATGTTATTACTGATTTCTTCGTTCGTTATTTTAACGATTCCTTCCTTCTTTCATTTTAGCAATTCCTTAACTGCTCAGTTGAATTAGATGTATATATACGTTGATCTTGCGTTTGTATTTTTTGTATTTGCTGACTTATGGTCTACTACGGCCTATTACGGTTTACTACGCTTAATCACGGCTAATTATGTTTATTATAATTGTTTATTTCTGTATTTATTTGTTATTTGTTATTCAGCTGCTATTTATTTAGTGTTTGTTTTGGGCACTGCTATTCATGGGCATACTGATTCACTCACTCATTCACTGATTCATTTGATTGATTCATTATTCATTACCCATTCTTCATTCACTCATTCATTATTTATTGTTGCAATTCTGAGCATTGACGTGTTATAATGTGCTATACTTGCTATGAGGGTTTGTGTGTGTATGCGGAGTATGTATGGAGCAAGTCACCGAGGATTGCAGCCTACGAGGACGTGGCACAGCCAATCGGGGAAAGGATTCGCCCCGGGACCTGGCTGTGTTGAAGAGCAAGCCCTGTTAAACAGGTGAACACATGGCGCGATCACCCGTTGAGCAGGAGCTCCGGTCCCTGGTCGTGGCCGAAGAGAAAGCTCCTGACCTCGCTTTGCAGGCTGGTGAGGACATGGCGCGATCACCCGTTGAGCAGGAGCTCCGGTTCCTGATCGTGGCCGAAGAGCAAGCCCTGCTGAAGCAGGTGAACACATGGCGCGATCACCCGTTGAGCAGGAGCTCCGGTTCCTGGTCGTGGCCGAAGAGAAAGCTCCTGACCTCGCTTTGCAGGCTGGTGAAGACATGGTGCGATCACCCGTTGAGCAGGAGCTCCGGTTCCTGATCGTGGCCGAAGAGGAAGCCCCGTCCTCGCATTGCAGGTGGGTGAATACATGGCGCGATCACCCGTTGAGCAGGAGCTCCGGTTCCTGATCGTGGCCGAAGAGGAAGCTCCTGTCCTCGCTGATGGCAGGCAGGTGAAGTTGGGGCGCGATCACCCGTTGAGCAGGAGCTCCGGTTCCTGGTCGTGGCCGAAGAGGAAGCCCTGACCTTGCTTTGCAGGCTGGTGAAGAGGCGGCGCGGTCACGCCGGGATGGTGTCCCCTCTAGCCGAATAGACGAAAAGGGGAACCAACCCGCGCGTGCGCAAACGCATTTCCTCTTCCAACAGAAACAAAAAAAAAAAAAAGGTTAGGTTAGGTTAGGTTGGAGTCTCGCCACCTCTGTGGCTGGGGGGTTTAGAATACAGCCACGGTAACCCCTGCCTGTCGTAAGAGGCGACTAAAAGGGGGGCGTGAAGATGGAAGACAGCGAAGAGGACAGTCGTGGTTGGGGCGCTGCAGTGAGAAGAGGACGCTCTGAAGGAGTGAAGCAGAACACGGGTGAGCTTTCATTTATTAATATACTTAATCATTTATTTTGTGTGCTTCAGATCTTGTGAGAATGTGCGAGTGTGTGCGAGTGTGCGAGGAGCAGGTCATCGAGGATTGCAGCCTACGAAGACGTGGCACAGTCAACCGGGGAAAGGACTCGTGCCGGAACCTGGCTGTGCTGAAGAAAAATGGCCTGTCCCGGCAGGGGTCAGGTGGGAGAGATGACCTCAGGGAAAATGCACATCTTCAGCATCCTACAAGGTGGACCAAGACATGGCACGGTCAACGGGAGGCAAGATGGCCCGGTCCTGGCCGTGGTCGAAGAAAAAGCCCCTGTCCTGGCAAGTGCCGGGCAGGTGAACACAGGCACGGCCAACCGTTGAGTGGGTACCTCCGGTTCCTGGTCGTAGTCGAAGAAAAATGGCCTGTCCCGGCAGGGGTAAGGTAGGAGAGATGACCTCAGGGAAAATGCACATCTTCAGCATCCTACAAGGTGGACCAAGGCATGGCACGGTCAACGGGAGGCAAGATTTCCCGGTCCTGTCCGTAGTCGAAGAAGAAGCTTCTGCCCTGGCAAGTGCCAGGCAGGTGAATACAGGCACGGCCAACCGTTGAGTGGGTACCTCCGGTTCCTGGTCGTAGTCGAAGAAAAATCCTGTGCCTTATCGTACAGGTTGAAAATGTCCTACCGCTTGATCGGAGGTGTAGCGGCGTGGATCCTCAATCCCTTATAGCTTGATATGCGTATGGCAGATTGAGGATGGACGAAAGCGTCATGAAAGCTAGGGAGCCGAAGCGCCGTTGCGGCTATCGCTGTGTTCATGTGAGATATCCACAAAGGATGAAACGGTTCCGGCGGCCTACGTCAGGGGAGGGGTTTTTAGTGGGTAGTGTATCAGGCCGTGGATGCCCCTTCTGGGTACCGCCGGGTCGCCCCTTCTGGGTTGTGACCCTATCTTTTGAGCCCACCCTTTAGGGTAGGGCTATCAGGTTGCCCCTTCAGGTTTGCCTCTTTGGGTTTGACCCCACCAATGGGCGCCAGGCCCCCCTTCTGGGGATACGAGTCCCACACTGCCCGGGTCCCCTCTAGCCGAATAGTGCGAAAAGGGGGTAGCCCGCGCGTGCATAAATGCATTTTCCTCTTCCATCAACCCCCCCAAAAAAAAAAAAAAAAGGTTGGAGTCTCGTGCTGGCTGCCGAGCTGGTCGGACGTGTCGTTCGAGGGTCCCGTGGCCTGCCAGGCGTCTGGCGCTGCGGGGTTGCATCGTTCTTTGTTTCCTTGATTTTTCTTGATTTTCTACAACTTCTTCGGTTTTCTTCGGTTTTGCAACATCAGTAATTCCTACGATTTCGCGACCTCTGCGGCCCTTGCTGTGCCTCGCGGCGCCTCACGACTATGTGGATACTAAGTGCTAGGTTATCTTCTTTGGTGCATGTGTGTGCGCGTTCTTCTTGTGTCTCCCCGTAATCTGTGCGGTTCTATAAGTGTTACGGAAGTGTACCAGTGATACGAGCTCGCTTCACTAATGTTTTACTGCAAGCGTGCTTTGCGGTTCTATTTCGTGGCTGCGACGTACATTCATCGAGGACCTCGAGTGTTATGGGCATTGCTGATGCAGCCTCCTTATCTTGGCGACTGGTCCACCCTGATCTGCCTCACCAAATCTAAATTGACATCTACCCAACCCGACTCACGAGATGAGAACTGTGACATGAGGTTTTGAGAGAACCAAAGGAAGGTTACGTGCACTGCTGCCATTGTTGATGCTGCCTTTTATCTGGACGGCTAATCAACCCTGATTTGGCATATCAATCAAGTTTGACACCTTCTCAGCCTGTCTTACGAAAGGGCAACTGCAACACACATTGCGAGCCGCCCACGGTTGTCATAATGGTATATCACTCCCGCACAAATAACCGAAGGTAGGGTAAGTATGAACCAGGAAATTTTAATTTCAATCCCAGCCTCAACCCTAGTCTCAATTTCAGCTTCATACATTATAAACTAATCAAACGCAAACACAATTGCATAACCTAATTCAAACATAGTGTGCTCTCTGTTAATTACAAACCGGCGATGGCTTCTGGAAGCTGTCGTCTGCTCACCAAGTATCGGGCTCTCTGTCAGAAATATGCAAACGATTGTGCTAAACCCTCATGTAACCAAGTATAGCCTAAATCTATGAATGCTTCTTTCATATCTCTTATATCTCCTGTGGCACTATGGCTCGTCTGTCCGACCAACTAGCAAAGTAGAGAACTGTATTAATTGAATTGAACTCCCTTTGGAGGCGGGGATTGTAGAACCCGTCCCCAGCTTCCTTGGCCCGACGTTGTTAAAAATGAAGCAAAAGGGGTCGCGCGCGAAGTCCTTATTATAGCTAACGGCGAGTTTCACGTGCATGGGCGCGACTTGGCCACACTCCTTGGACGTTGACTGTTCGCTGATCCACTGACCTGTTTTTATCATCACCCGCAAGCGGGCGGCGGAATTCGCTCGTCGCTTGTCCGCATGTTTCTCCCATCTCTCGATGAGGCGCTTCGCCTCCAACGAGTGGCTCACGCGGTTCGGGTGATTTCTGACCTGCTGAAGTCTCAATTATACTCTAACTTCAATTGCGCAACTGTTTGGGCAAGCAGCTAGGGAAATAACCAACTGCGATTACCGGCTCATCAACGGTTGAATCCATCCAATCTTAAATCTAATTTCTAGCTCACATATGTACCTAAAACCAGAGTACGAATCCTCTCATAGCTCTAATGTAACCTTTCACTCTGCGAACATCGTTTCTAGCATTCTGCTGATCCCAAATCCTGAAATAGTGATCAGCAGCCTATTTTGTGAACTTACATTTATGGCCCCTTAGCTTCAACTCCCACGTTAATACAAAACTCAATTTACGAATCCCTCTCAACTTCTAATCACTAGTATAGATTCATAATTATGAATTATGAATTATCAACTCTAGCTCCCTGTTGTCCTTAATTTGGAAATGTTGAACTATAACATACTCTTTTATGCAAACTACATTCTATCAACCTAAATATAATTGCATTTCCTGCGCTGAACGACTGTCAATCGGCAACCTCAAACTCCAGGCTCATCAGGTTCGTGTCCTGGTTCTTTGCTGGGCTATGATTTGAAATATGGAATTGAATTTCCCCTGGAGGCGGGGGTTACAGAATACGTCTCCAACCTCCCTGGCTTGTCGTAAAAGGCGACTACAAAGGGACCTCGCGCGGAGTCTCTCCAGATTGGCGCCTTCAGGCCGTCGTACACGGACGCAGCTCGCTTGCAGTTCTTCTTACATCGGACAATGGTCGTCTCATCGACTTAGTTCTGGACATTACGTGCGAGTGGGCGACATAATACGCTCATCACCCGCCGGTGCGCGCCTTTCACCCGCTTGACGAGACGCTTAAAACTTCTAGCTCTCACGCCTAATTTTAAATCCAATCATGAAAACTCAACTCTAATACATGCTTCATTGTTCGAATACCTACCTATTTCCCTGGCAACGCTTAATTTTGAGAAAGATTCGCATCAATTGCCTTCGCGGGACTGTATTAATTGCCTCTTAATTTTATTCTTATGATAAGTTAATTCAAATCTACGACTCTTCTCAATTCTCAATCATAATACTAACATACTCCTTCAACTACGAATCATTGACCCTGGTTCCTTGTCAACTTTCGAATTTTTGACTATTTCATGATTGCGTTTCATCGACTGAATCATAATTGCGTTTTGCACAGCATGATTTTCAATTGATGACCTCGAGTTTCAGGCGTATTAAGCTCGCGTCTCGACCCTCTCCCGGACTTCGATCCGCGGTTGATTTTCCTTATCGTACTCCCCGTGTGGGCCCTTCCCAACTGCTATTTGCCGACGGTGACAGAACTCGTTAACCCGGCTTCGGACTGTCTGGCCTGCATACTGCACCCATTAAATTTTTAAGTCGGATTTTGTATGGCTTGGCAAGTTGCCCGTGCGGAAGTGGTCCTTCGCGGCTCCCCTTCCTCACTGCTCTCGCTCAGCGTGGCCTCACGAGTACGACTTCGCCTCAATTTTCCAGACACGCGAATAATATACTTGGCATCGATTGTGCCGGTAATGATCAACTCAATGAGTGAACCCTACCTTCGAACTTCTGTGTATGTGCCCTATTTTATGACACGAGTACAGCATTCCTATTACTGGACTGGGTAAACACAAACATTAAGTTATGATCAAGCAATAATGCCTGCAAGGCGTACATTTATTAGTAACATTCTACGTAACTCCTTACCTTCCCTTACAAATGTTTTCTTGACATATAAATTCACAGATAAACTCGCAGATACAATAATACACATACTAAACTCACATACTTAACTCACATACTTGCAAACATAATTAGGTAGTCGGGTTGAGTACGTGCGTGCGTTTGGCTTGCCCTCACTACCGCCATTAATTTCGCCGGTCTGGCCTCACTGGCGCCCGCAGCTACCCCTCGCCCGGGATCTGCGTGTGCCGCGGGAGTGACGGGAGCCTCGTCGGCGGACTCGACGAGGCACAATTAACCCTGCGCGTTCTCTTGCTCTTTCCACACTCTCCGTTTTGGTCATCACCTCGGTTACAAACGATATAACAGAGCGTCGCCTTCGTCTATCCAGAAGGCAGCTTGCAAATGACTCTGGAGTCAGCTCCCCTACCTCCAGGTATAGAACTGTTCGTTGCACTGCCCAACGATCACACACAAACAGTGTGTGGCACGCATCATCGTCCACTGGAGGATCGCAAAACCAGCAGCTCGGGGACGGACTTCTCCCTATCAGGTGGAGATAATGAGCAAAGCGTCCGTGACCTGTCATCACCTGCGCCAGATTATAGGTTAGGTAACGTGGTCCATTGCTCTCCACCCACGCCTCGATGTTGAGAATCAGCCTGCGAGTCCAGGCGCCGCTCTCCGAGATTGTCCATCGAGTTTGCCAGCGATCAAAGGTGTCATATTCCAGCACCTGCGGCAGATTCACGCGCTCTTCCGGGTCCTCCGCCTCCTCGTATCCATACAAAGCGGCCCTGGCCCTTATTAACAAGTCCCACGGCATGCAACCTGACAGCACGCACAATGCCTCTGATGAAACGGTACGATACGCGCGTGTCACGCGCCGTAACCCCAACCGCTGTGTCGATGTCAATCGCTGTCTCACACATCCGTACTCCACCGCCTCGCTCCATACCGGAGACGCATACAAAACTATAGATTCTAGCACTCGGTAATACAGCAAACGCGCTTTCGGACCGCATCCTCGTGGATTCGGTAGCAGCCACGAGAGGTGCTGCGCTAATTTCACTGCCTTCTCACATACCCGGCTCATTTGACTACGAAAGAGTCTGCTATTACTGAACATCACACCAAGGTACCTAATCGAGCGCGATGTCCTGATTATCGCGGCCTCGTACGATAGTACAAGTCCGTCGGGTACGCGCCGCCCAGTTAAGAGCACTGCTTCTGATTTCTCTTTCGCGAGAACCAGTCTCTCTCTCTCGTACCACGCCCCCACCACACGTAAGGCATGTTCTGCCAGCTCGCGCACTCTGTCTAATGATCGGGCTACTATAAGCAGCGCCATATCATCCACGAAACCCACGGTTGTCACGTCTGGTGGCAGCAGCACCTCCAGCAGCCCGTCGTACGATAGGTTCCACAACAGTGGTCCCAACACTGATCCTTGTGGCACCCCACCAAATACAGCTGCTTCCACCCACTCACCGCTTGGCGTCCGGGTTCCCACTCTTCGCTCGCTTAAATAGCTACGTAACATGTCCATTATTATCGTCGGAAACCCACGGCGCTCGGCTGCAGCCAGGATGCGGTCCCAACGCACTGTATTAAATGCATTTTTCACATCCAGGGTAATTAGCAGACAGTGATTTCGCCCTCTGCGCGCACGATCCCACTCCGACATGACCACCTTCATCGCCTGATGAGTTGATCTGCCCTCCGTGAACCCAAATTGACGCACCGACAACCCGCCAGACAGGCGAATCGCTTCTAGCATTAACACGCGCAAAGCATATTCGAAACACTTCCCCATGTCTGACAGCATGCAAAGCGGTCGAAGTTCGGGAAGAGAATTACAGGCTTTCCCGGCCCTCAGTATTAAAGTCAGACGCCCTACTTTCCAAGCCCTTGGAAAGTATCCTAGCCTCAGACAGGAATTGAAAAGGACACAAACCCAGCCGGATGCAGTGTTACGCAGAACGTGAACGGCCTCGCCTGGGATTTCATCTGGACCCGGAGCTTTTCCTTTTTTCAACATCCCCATTGCGTACCTCACATCTTCGTTCGTGAACACGTCCCCCTGGAGCGAGGTGCCCTCCCCTGGGCTTCAGCATCTCTTTCTGGTGTTAGGTGGAACAGCGCTTGACCGTGCGGCTACCCCCGCGATCTCGCGTGCGTTGGATGCCGACGACGTTGACGCTCCTTCCTGCCGAGGCCAGATCAATGAAGCCTGTGCTGCTTCTTCTCCTCTTGCTTCGTCTTCCTCCTCTTCTTCTGCTGCACTACTCCTTGCGATGGCAGCCTCTTCTTGTCGCTCCTGCTCCACCACGAAAAGCGCGGACACCGTTGCGTGGAACTCCTCTCGGTTGAGGCGAACCAGGGGCGACTTCCCCTTCAGACGATTCATGACCGCCTCGCAGGGTTTCCCACGGATCTTCTTCGATAGTCGAGACCATCTCACTCTACGATGCCTCTTTAGCTCGACGCAATGCCAAGGATAAGGCACATCGGCTTTCCAGCATCTCCATGCGATACGGCGAGCCATCTTCTGCCAGCGGTGGCGGAGACGCTTTGCTTGGAGACAAAGATCTGCTATCTCCTGGCTCCACCATGGTACATTTTTATTTTCCTCCTCTTGCGAGTCGGCAATGGTGGACAGGTTGACTGAAAGTGCGTCTCTAACTCCTCAATCACTTCATCAATTTCGGCCACGGTGCACAGCGGCGGTAGCGCGGACTGTTCCGATGGACCGGCTGCTGCAGCTCCTCTCTCTTGACTACGTTGAACTGTTGGATCCAGGGATCCTGGCATCGGTCACTGGCCGCTCACTATTTCCCTCCACGCCTCCATGTCCGGGCGACCTAGTCTCGCCTCCCAAAGAGAATCCTCGGGCGAACCAATAGCCTCTGGTCTCGCTTTAAATCGATGAATAAGATAGCGGTGATCCGACCCCGAATAGCGCGTGGACACTGTGGACCTAGATATTCGACCGTGGAGGCTGCGGCTACACGCAAGGGCATCGATTCGAGAACCCACGCCACCACGCTCCAATGACGGGCCTCCTTGACTTGCCACGGGCATCAGCCCTGCTTGCTCGATCAAATTCATCATACGGTGACCGCGTGAATCCACGCGATCTGATCCCCAGTGCGGAGAGCGGGGATTGAAATCCCCGGCGATTATAATCGGTTTCCTAACACTTGACAGACATGTCGCAAGACCCCGTGATTGACCTTCAAAGCTTTCTATAGTCAGTGATGGTGAGAAGTAACAACTTACTATCACAAACTCGCCCCATGTCGCAGCTAGGACGATTCGTATACCACACGCAGGCTGAGCTGCTCCTGTCTGATGCCAATTCGGATGAGGATTAAACGGCTCACTGATGACGACTATATCCGCGCGAAACTCGTTCACGGCCTGCCACAAGAGATCCTGTGCCGCGCGGCATTTGTTTAAATTGATCTGCAGTACGCTGAACGCAGACATGTTTTCCTCTTCTCTTTCTTCTTCGGCTCGGAGATTTAGCAGCACAGTAACGTAGCTATCGGAACAAAAGGAAACGGGCACTCTTAAGTACAAGGATCTACATTTAAGTCGAACTGAACTGACATGGCAGTGATCAACACTTACTGCGACCTGTAACGGCAATGACAACCCCGGTTATGACCCTCACGGTACAAGGATCCTAAACCACAGCAAACAATGAGTAACATGGGTTCGGAAAGCGAAGCAAATGACTTATGATCTATAACTTAAATCTGAATCAAAAGAGGGAAAAGAAAGGAAGGGAAAGAGAATAAGAGAAAGGATGGAAAAAGGGAAGGGAAAAAAAGGGGGGAAAGAGCGGGAGAAAAGGGAACAACTGTAGCACGGAAGGGATTGTTTCAACTGACTCGCATCAATCTGCGTGCATCGCCCTCCCTCACCGCCCTGCCCTATCAACTTAATTCAACTCACGCAACCCAATCCGAGGATGGAGCGGGACAGCGGGTTGACCTGACCCGACTTAGAAACAAGTCATGGAACCACTCGACAACGTGAAGCGAAGTCAGGCCAAGCCAGGATTTAACTGAATATATTTAATTAATTAATCTAGTCAAGATCGAACTAATTCAATCACCTTCATCAAGAGTAAGGATAGAACTAAGCAATTAGTATCAGCACACCGGCAAACCGAACAGCTATTTACAGTCGGCATTCGGCCAATATCCAGCATGGTTGACAATCAAGGACTAACCAGCTACGTATTAATAGGAGCAACGGCAGCGGAACTAACACCAACATCAGCAACAATAGTAGTGTTTAAACGGGCAGGCTGAACAAACAAGGATGGTGCGATAAACGTTAATCGACAAATGATCACTCAATACTTACTTACTGAGCGATGCTTGTCGTAGAATGACTGATAGTGATCGGCTGCGTCGCTCTTCCTCTGTTTTACTCCTCCTTCCTCTTCTTCTTCACCCGTCTCTGCTATAGACGCGTTGGCGCGTGGGCGTTGTCGGCGACAGCGGGTCCTTTTCGCTGTGAGGATGAGCAACGTGCTGTGGTGTGCTGTGCTGATCTGCTGCGCTTAGTTATGCACAATAACCCCTCGCTGCACCACGGCGCACATATCGACACACGCGTATTGCTCGAAGCTTCGATTCGGAGCACCACAAACAGCGCGAACTAGCGACTTCCCCAGTTAGAAATGTACTAAATGAAGGCCCCTACGAGGTGCCCCAATTTATATCCAGAGCGGCCGGCAATCGTTGTGGCTGGGGGAACCTGCGAGGGGTAGTCACTCACCCTTGAGCCCCGCTTTCGAGACACGCGCTTCGGCACACTCCCCTCGCTTTCTCGCCTCCCCTCGATCGAAGCAGGGGTCTCGTGGTCGTCTTCAACAAAGCCCGGCAACCCAAAACTTACCAAGCCTTCGATGAAAGGACCTAATCAAGTCAACATTAATAACGTGAATAAATTACAATTAAATCAATTGCACTCACTGATCAATAACGGACAAGGGTGTTTACTTAATAAAGCATAGACCAGACTTTCGATTATATCAGATCCTATTTGCTGTGGAAGTATAGAATCAAGTCTCCCCTGGAGGCGGGGGTTACAGAATACGTCTCCAGCATCCCTAGCCTGTCATCAAAGGTGACTTAAAACGCACCGCGCGTTTAGCCCCTCTAGATAGGCAGCAACAAGCCGACATGCACGGACGAGGCCCGTTCGCATCCCTTCGGATACCGGCCGATGGGTGACTCGTTAACCCGGTTCCGGCCGCTACCTGCGAGTGGGTGACGTAATCCGCTCATCACCTGCTTGTACGTGCCTCTCACCCGCCTGACGAGGCGCCCTAATACTTCTAGCTCTCACGTCTTATCTTAAATTCCAATCTTGATAACACAATTCTAAGATATGCTCCTTTTTCCGAACACCTACTTCTCTCTCTGGAAACAAATTTTGAAAGCAATCCGCACCAACTTTCTCTCGCGGAAATTGTATCTAATTACCTCCGTATTTAATGATAAGTTTAAAATTCAAGGTTTGACCCGTATCAACTCTCAATTATAATATTATCGCGGTCTTCAACTGCGGATCACCAATTCTAGTTCCCTGCCAATTTTAGATTTTGTTGAACTTTGAACTCTATTACATTTTTCAAATTACATCTTAATCAATTTAATCAAATTTAATTTAAATCGCATTTTCTGCGGCGTACGATCTCCAATTAGCGCCCTCGAATCTCGGACGCATTATGCTCGCGTCTCGGCTCTCCTCCGGATCCCAACTCGCGGCTTCTTCTCTGATCTCCCCCCCGGCGCTCGTTCTTTGCGGCATCCCGTGCTTGATCTTTCCCTCTTGCTGTACATGCTGGGCAGTGGAGCGAGATCGATCGGCTCGATTCTTCCTCTTGCTGGCCGACTCTCGACGAACCATGACCCTATCTACTCTATTTTTTTGGACCCTCCTGCTGTACGCGAATATGTAACTCCCTCCATGCAGCATCTCCTACACACCCACTACACCTTGATAGTCAGACACGGGTACTTTTCCGACATGACTCCCGCCCCCGTCAGCGTGCCCCTGCATATTTATTTTTTGTCAGCTACGCTTCACGTGAACAATAAAGCTCCGACTTCTTTATTTTCCTTATTGTTTCCATTCTCCTTTGTCTCCTTCTGATCGCTCGAGCAGGCCTCCAAGTTTATGCTACTACCTTACTCTGCTTTACTGCTTCACTGTACTTTCACTCTATTACTCTATTAGTCCTTGCGAACTCGCACCGCTTTTACCCTACGTCGCCTCCTTTTGCTCCTTGCTGCTCATTGCCCGTTTATCACCCATCACCTACTTTATCGCCTACGCTACCCGACACCTAGTACAGCTTAACTCCAAATGTACCGTATGCCGCTTTACAAACTTTCCGCTTACAGCTGTTTCTGGCTGTTTTTCGTTGTCCTCTACCGTCCTTTTTCCCTATTCCTCCATTTATTTCTTTATTTATGTTTTTATTTCTCCACTATTTTCACCTTTTACATTCTGCTCAGGATCCACACCCATTCTTACTGTACACATCTGCTTTTACTTTTAAACTTCCAGTTTCTATGTGTTATGTTATCTTAATTCAAGATTCGCAGAACCCCCTTAATTTCAAGTACAATTCTTCTCCTTGATCACCCATTTTAACCTCCCCATAACTTTAATTCTAAGATAACAAGCATTTATTCATCTACATCGCATCCGCACAAATTATATTTAATTACCTTTAGACTACGGTTCCCGCGATCAACTCTACCCTCAATTTAAATTCAATTTAAAATCCAAATCCAGAACTCCTCCCGGGTCTCATTTCTAACATCAACACAATTTCACAACCCCAAATCATAAAGCTTAATTTGTCACTAATCTTAAATCCTGGAAACTTCTAGCTCTAACACATTTACTGTGGAAGACTACATCCCATCCTCCCCTGGAGGCGGAGGGTTACAGAATACGTCTCCAGCCTCCTTGGCTTGTCGTAAAAGGGGACTAAAAAGAAATCGCGTGCGAAGCCCCTTCAGATCGGCAGTATCGGACCATTTGTACACGAACACGGTTCGTTCGCACCCCCTTTAGACGCCGACTGACGGCTGACCCATTGACCCAGTTTCGGCCGCTACCTCCGAGCGGGTGACATAATCCGTTCATCACCCGTTAGTACGCGCCTCCCACCCGCCCAACGAGGCGCTTAAAACTGCTAGCTTTCGTGCCTAATTTAAAATTCAAATTTCGAAAATCCAATTTTAATACATGCTCCATTTCCCGAACATCTACCTCTCTCTCCGACAATTAATCTTGAAAGCAATCTGCACCAACTTTCTTTCGCGAAAATTGTATTTAATTACCTTTAAAATTAATTTTCATGGCAAATTTAAAAATCAAGGTTTTGGTTCGTATGAATTCTTAATTATAATATTAATGTGGGTCTATAAACACGAAACATCAATTCTAGTTTTCTGTAAATTTTAGATTTTGATAAATTTTGAATTTTATTACATTTTAATTTCTTTATATTTCATCAATTTAATTAAATTCAATTAAAATCGCATTAACATGACGCGCGATCCCCAATCAGTGACCTCTAATCTCGGACGCATTACGCTCGCGTCTCGGCTCTCTCCCGGATTCCGACCCGCGGTATCTTCTTTGATCCCCTCTCTCGCGCTCGCTCTTCACAGCATCCCGAGCTCGATCTTTCCCTCTCACTGTACCTGCCGGGCAGTGGATCGAGACCGGCCGGCCTGAACCTTCCTCTCGCTGACCGACTCTGGGCGAACCGGGACCCTTCTTACTCTTCCCCTTAGGTTCTCTGATTGCATCCGCTCTATACGTAGCGTTCCGCTTACGGTGCCCTTACACACATGTAGTATAGAATTGAATGAACTGAATGGATGGATGAATGCATGTAACAAACGACACGAGCGTTCCGAGCGCTACCGCGTGCTCTCGCATGAGCATTCCTTCGTTCGAAAAATTTTTCGCGTCATCTCCCACGCCCGGAATTCGCCCATCGGGAGATTTAGCTCACCCAAATGTGTGTTGCGGTCGATGGTGTCCAGGCAACCCAAGACTTCCTTTCGCTCGCTATCATGCGTGCATTCCTCAGTGCGCGTAACCAATTCCAGGCCCGAAATCCGCCCATCGAGAGGCTTAGCTCACCCATATGTGTGAAGCGGTCGCTGGTGTCCAGGCGGTCCGTGCTCTCCTCTCTCTCGCATTCATGCGAGCACTCCTTCGTTTTCGCGACCTCTCCCAGGCTGAGATCCGCCCATCGAGAGGCTTAGCTCGCCCAAATGTGTGTTGCGACCTCTGGTGACCGAGCGGCTCAGCTCAATCCTACACATCTCCTGCGGAAACATACGGGTAGGGAAAAATGATTCTGCAAGGATAATGCACAGTTCCGGCGGTGTGTACGCACAGCGGCTGTAGAGTGTCCACCAACGCACTCTACACCTTCTGTGGCTAAATGAAGCCACCGTCCGTCAAAATAGCCTGCGTTATAAGCGGAGGTGCGCTGGGGCTTACCCGCGACGTTCTTGGACGACTGAACGCCTTTAGGTCGTCCGAGTCGGTCGATGTGTAAGCAACATCGTGGCTACACAGAATGCTCTCCATTAAAGCCCACTGGGGTTGCCGGAGGTATCTGTGGCCGATACGGAGCAAGTTTTTAGTGGGTATTGGGGTACTGTAACGATCCAACTCAGGGAAACTTGTTTTGGTATGTGAAAAATTGTTTTGAGTCCTACACTGCCTGAGACCCCTCCTAACCCGACGGGTTCCTCGCTTACGTAAATGTATTTTCTTGCTGTCAAAATATAAAAAAAAAGAAATAAGGTTAGGTTAGGTTGGTTAGGTTATGTTCCACGGACCTGGCCAAGTGTACTGCCTGGGCGGGAGGTGATACCCCGACGTGGCGCGTCCCCAAGTGGCGGATAGGGGAATGCTCGCCATGCACTTTTCGAAGAGCATGTAGGGTAGGAGTGAAATAAAATAGCTCCCGCGGACCAAACACCAAGGGAAGGAAAACCCATCAAAACCTCCCCTGTGACTGGGGGATAGAATACAGGCACGGTAACCCCTGTCTGTCGTAGGAGGCGAGTAAAAGTGGGGCGCTTGCTGCTGTCGAAGTAGCCTCGCAGATGACCCGGGGTAATGCCGGTGGGATCTACGGATCCTGGCAGGGCCTCCCTTGCCGGAAGGCCTGGGTCGGAGAGGTGAAAAGGTGGCTGCAGCGTCGTTGAGTGCTCCAGGGGCAAGGCTGGGTGGCGGTCTGGTGCGGGTAGCGAACCCGGAGTGCCCTAGCAATGATACCGTAACCCAGTGGTCACGTTTCGCTGGAACGGGGGGCTTGCCTTCATTGGTCGGCCCGCGAGGATGACAAACTCTATAAAAAATCCCTAGCCCCAAGCTGCGGTGCGCGGTGAGGAGGGCGTGCCCGGAGTAAGCGCCAGGCATGGCTGATGGGTTCATCAGTCTCTAGCGGCCAACCCCGGGGTACCTGGCGACCCCCCGGGTGTACTAGCCTTACCCGCGTAAGGCGGCACTGCCCGGGTGGACCCATGGACCGACCCTCTCGTGGGACCATTATGGATGGAATTACTAAATCAACAAATAAACAAACTGGACTGGACTTAACGGAAACGACCATGGCTACGAATCAGGACGTGAGACAGGCAGATAGCGAGGTGGACCTGGTAGTGCCCGGCACTAGTGGAGCGACGGATGTGCGCCAGCTATCCGTTCAACTTTCTAGGGTGGACGCGGAATGGTCTACGCTGAGGTCGGGGCGAAGAAGGGGCGGGGTCTCCCCGCCGACCTCGGATGCCGCTGCATCTCGGGACGGCGAGGACTCGAACGCGTCAGTCGCTTCGACTGTGTCCTTGGAGAGACGGCCGGCGAAGAGGAGGGGCCGTCCGCCGACCACAGGCGTGTCCTCGCAACTCGCCGCGGCGAAGCAAATGTTCCTGGAGGTACAACGCCAGGAGCTGGAACTCGCGGAGGAGAAGAGGGCACTGGACCCTGTCGAGGACCCCCCCGAGCCGAGTCGAAGTAGCAGGTCCCTCCCCGATCCTGAGGACCTGGCGGAGGAGTTCAGTCATGTCCCGACCGTCGACCTAGCCGCCCAGGCCCTGGAATTCTGTAGGGATGTGGAGAGGGTAGCGCGCGTTTCCAAGGGCCGCAAGCAAACGCTCGTCAGGAAACTAAGGATGGCCGCACGCCGTTTAATGGCCATCCATACGGAGACGGCGGTAAGGGCCGCCCCCGCTAGGGCAGATAAAGAGCTGGAGGAGCTCCGCCGCCAGCTAAAGCTCCGAGAGGAGCAGCTGGCGACCCAGACAGCCCAGATCAGTATCCTCCAGCAAAGCCTGGCGGAACTCACATGCCGGGTCGCGACCACGGAAACGCCGGTAATCGCGGGCCCGAAGAGGGTCGCGAGGCCCGACTCGCCATTGTCCGGCGAAGAGGCGGGCAGGAAGAGGAGGAAGGACGAAGTCGAAGTTTTCGACTTACCGTCTTGCCCGCCTGAATGCCCCGTGGTGCAGGTCCCGATCCCAGCTGCTGCACCTGGAAAAGAGGAGGGGAAGGTTGGTGGCCCCGAGCCCGATCTGATGAGGGGATTTGCGGCTCTCCTCGAGAAAGGTCTGTCGGGGCTCAGGGTGGAGTTCAAAGCCGCTATTGCAGCTGTCCAGCCCCCGCCTAAGAGGGCGGAGCGTGTTAAGGGGGGAGCTACGGCTGCGACCATCCCCCCAGCATCGAGGAAGGAAGCGGAGAGGCGGGTGCGGAATAGGTCCCTGTCTGCCACGGAGTCGTTGCCAGGGCCCTCCTCAGCACCGGACCAGCCGGCATCATTTGTGGAGGCCAGAATGGCCCGGATTGTTGAGGAGCATCGGGGGACGGCGGATGGGACCTGGGTGACGGTGGTTCGCCGCCGCGCTAAAGCTGCGGAGAAGAAGGCGATAGCGGAGAAGAAGGCGGTAGCGGCCAAGGCCCCTCCCCCCCAGGGCTCCAAGGTGGTTGCCCAGAAGGGGCAGAGGAGAGGGGCGGCACCGGCGGTCAACGGGCAAGGGGCCCAATCTGCCAGGCAGAAGGCCCCCCGCCCTCCTCGTACAGCGGCGGTCACCATCAACCTAGCTGCCGTGGTTAAGGTCTCATACGCCGAGGCCATGCTCATGGCTCGGGAGCGGGTCAAGTTGGAGGAGCTGGGCATCACGGAGTTGATGCCCAGAAGAGCTCGGACCGGTGGCTTGGTCCTCTAGATACCTGGGGAGGACAGGACGGACAAAGCGGCCAAGTTGGCTGACCGACTCCGCCAGGTGTTTAGCGGCACTGAGGTCAGGGTTGCCCGCCCCATAAAAATGGGCGAGGTGAGGGTGACCGGTCTCGACGACTCGGTCACCCAGGTGGACGGTGAAAGAAATTGAAATGAGGGAGATTAGCACCTCCCCCCAAAGGATGGGGACGGTCTGGGCGAGATGCCCTCTAGCGGCACTCAAAAAGTTATCCGTCTCTGGGAGGGTTCTGGTCGGGTGGTCCTCGGCCAGAATGCAGGCGCTGCCACCGCGGCCATTGCAGTGCTATCGCTGCCTGGAAAGAGGGCATGTTAGGCAGCGATGCACTTGCGAAGCTGATAGGTCCGAGCGCTGCTATGCGTACGGGGAGTCGGGCCACGTGGCCAGCAAGTGTAGCGCCACCCCGCAGTGCCCCCTCTGTGCGGACCTGGGGCGGCCCGAGAGGCATCGATTGGGGGCAAAAGGTTGTGCCCCCTCCTCCTCCCAGATGACGAAGAAGAGTACCGTTGAAGGGGCAGGAACAGCCCCCAAGGAACAGGCATCAAGGACCAAGCCTGCGGAGTCGAAGAAGGGGGGCAAGAAAAATCCCCTGCCAAGTCGGCGAGCAAAAATGCCGCGGAGGCGGCTCGTAAGGCCTAGGTATGGGGCCCAAGGGCCCTGTACTTCAGGCCAACTTGAACCACTCGGCCAGGGCTCAGGACATGTTGTTCCAAACCCTGGCCGAGTGGAAGGCTGGGTTGGCGGTGGCCACGGAGCCGTACCGAGCCCTCGACAGACCAAATTGGTTCGGGGACGAGGACGGCTCCGTGGCGATTATTGGCACCGCAGTACCCCCACACCCCGCCCCACTGGAACGGGGCCGGGGGTTCGTCGGCGTGCTGTGGGGTGAAATAGCGGTGGTGGGGCTCTATGCCCCGCCCAGATTGCCTCTCGTGCAATATGAACAGTACCTGGGACGGGTGGGGGACTTTGTCTCCCGTTGTTTCCCCCGGCCAGTGCTAGTCTTCGGGGACTTTAATGCCCATGCGTCACTTTGGGGCTCCCCGAATACAGACGCGAGAGGCAGGGCGGTCGTAAATTGGGCGGCGGGGCTAGGACTCCACCTGCTCCGTTAGCACCTGCGTCCGTGTCCAGGGGGAGTCTATAGTCGATTTGTCTTTCGCGACTCCCCTGGCCGCGCGTATGGTGCAGAGATGGAGGGCGGTGGAAGAGGCGGTCACACTTAGTGACCATCTATACATCCGCCTCGACCTTGCTGCCACCGCCCGCCGCCACTGTGGACCACCACCGCTACGGTGGGCGCAGAAGAGGATGGACGAGGACGTGCTGATGGCTGCAGCCCTCGCTCTGGCCTCGTTGCCAACACCTGCCGGGCCGGTCGCGGACATTGGGGAGGAGGTAGAATGGTTCCGGGGAGCCATGAAGGCGGTGTGCGACGCCGCCATGCCCCGGGCCAAGAACCTCCCCAGGCGGGCCGCCTACTGGTGGGCGGGCGAAATTGGTGATCTGAGACGAGATTGTTTCGCAGCCCGTCGCCAGTGGCAAAGGGCCCGCAGAAGAAGGACAGTCCGCGACCTAGCGAGGGAGGAGGCAGCCATCATGGAGTCTAAATCACGGGCATGGGACGAGCTCCTAGGCTCTCTCCAGAAGGACCCATGGGGGCGTCCATACAAAATGGTGATGGGCAAGCTTAAGCCCTGGGCGCCCGCGGTCACGGAGAGCCTCGACCCCCAGTTTTCGGGACGGGTAGTCGACACTTTGTTCCCGCGAGAGAGGGAACACACCCGCCCCCCGCCGGACCACGAGGAGGTGGATTGGTCCGACGAACTGGGGGTCACGGAGGAGGAGCTGGCTGGGGCGATTAAACGGATTGGGGCCCGAAACACTGCTCCGGGCCCCGATGGCGTCCCCGGCCGTGCCTGTGTGAAGGCTCTACGCATCATCGGTCCGAGATTGAGACGCCTCTTCAGCGCCTGCATGAAGGATGGAGTCTTCCCAGAACAGTGGAAGACGGGGCGGCTAGTCCTCATCCGGAAGGATGGGCGACCCGCCGACAGTCCCTCGGCCTACCGGCACATCGTGCTGTTGGACGAGGTGGGGAAGTTGTTCGACCGGATTCTGGTATCCCGCCTCGTCCAGCACCTGTCCCAGGTGGGGCCCGACTTGGCCGAGTCGCAATATGGCTTCAGGCGGGGGCGCAGCGCTATCGACGCAATCCAGTCGATGCGCTCCCGCTGCGACTCGGCCACGTCCCGGGGCAGGGTGGCGTTAGTCGTTAGTCTAGACATCGTCAACGTCTTCAACACCCTGCCTCACGGGACGATAAGGGGGTCGCTGATACGCCACAATGCGCCCCCCTACATGAGGAGGATAGTCGGCGGCTACCTCCGGGACAGGAAGATTGTGTACAGGGGCCGGGATGGCCAGATGCACGAGAGGGACGTGGACTGTGGCGTACCCCAGGGTTCTGCGAAAGGTCCCTTACTTTGGGACCTGGGGTACGACCCGGTCTTGCGGGTCGAGCTCCCGACCGGTGTGAGCCTCGCGTGCTTCGCAGATGATACGCACGTGTTGGCCGCCGGTCGGGGGTGGAAAAAGACTAGCCGCCTCACCGAGATTGGCGTCGCTGCCGTTGCCGTGGGGATCCGGCGGCTGGGGCTTCAGCTAGCTCCCCACAAAACCGACGCGATGTGGTTTTACTCGCCTCGACGTGGGGTTGCGCCACCGCCCCAGCCGGTGGTCCATGTGAGTGGAGTCGACGTCCAGGTGGGGAAGGGCCACAGGTACTTGGGCCTCCACCTGGACAGCCACTGGCGCTTCGAGGAGCACTTCGGTCGCGTGGCCCCTAGACTAGACAGGGCAAGCAACGCGCTTGCCCATCTACTGCCCAATATCGGGGGGCCCAACGAGAAGGTTCGCCGTCTCTATGTGGGGTTCGTGCGGAGAATGGCCCTCTATGGTGCGCCCATACGGACGAACGCCCTGATGGGTTCCCGGCGCAGCCAGCAATTGCTGCGCCGGGCTGAGAGGAGGATAGCCATCAGGGTGATCAGAGGTTACCGCACGGTCCGCTACGAGGGGGCGATGACCCTGGCGGGGGTTGTCCCCTTCAAGTTCCAGGCGCAGGGTGACGCCAAAGTCTTCTGGCGTCTGCGAGCCCTTCGTCTGGACGGGATCCCGCCAGAAGAGATGACCGAAGCTGTTGCTAGGATTAAGCGCCAGGCCCGGCAGAGCGCCCTGGATCGGTGGCGACGCGAGCTCGTCGAGAGCGGCGCCACCGCCCAGCGCGTGGCCGGGGCGGTCCTTCCAGTCTCAAGAAATGGAGGGACCGCGGCCACGGAAGGCTCACGTTTAGGACCACACAGGTGCTCACCGGACACGGTTGTTTCGGAGAGTTCCTGCACTGGATCCGGGCGGAGGGGACGGCAACATGCCATCACTGCAGGGCGGGGCGGGACACCGCGCAAAATACCCTGCAGCACTTATAAAATAGATGCTCGCCGGCGAGAATCAGTGGAGGGCGGTGACCTATTACTGCGAGACGGTCATCGCCCTGAAGGAGGAAGCGGAGCGGGGTCGGGACAGAACCGACCCCATCCGCAGAAGAACGAGGGGGCGTCGTCGGGGGAGACCCCCTGACGGCGTCACCTGAGGGAGATGGGGCGGTGGGCCGTGAAGATGTTACATACCAGGCCCACCGCCCCCAACGGGGAGAAGAGGATGGGGGGAGCACCCTCTCCCCCTGAAGAGGAGGTCTGTGGGGGGACACCAGTCACCCCCCGGAAGAGGAGCACCTGGGAGGGGCGAACGCCGATCGCGTGGCCCCGCGAAACTTATGCGGTGCCGCAGGGGGCCGGGGCTGGGGCCTCGGTCCCTATTGCACGCGGCCCGAGGAGTGCCGTCATCGGGTGTGGCCCCCGATGGCGGCGGAGTTTGGCACGTAGGGGGAGGGCCAAAGCTAGACCCTCTCCCGAGCAAGGCGGCGTCAACGCGCCATGGGTGTTTGGGCCCCGGTGTTGTTCGTCACAGGTCCTGCGGCCCTCCCCAACACACAGCGTAGGCCACCGTGGGGATTTTTGCCGGTAAAAATCCGGCAATACCCTCGGCTCCTCCCCAGGAGGGCCGGGGGCGTCTTTCGAAGATTTCCCCCACGTGAAAAAAAAAAAAAGGTTTCAGGGGGAATCCATTGTGGATCTGGGCTGTGCGTCTCCTGTGGCCGGGCGCATGGTGCAAAATTGGAGGATGGCGGCGAGGGAGACGCTGAGTGATCATCTATATATCACCTTCAGCTACTCCCTCCCCGCCGCCCCCAGGCCGACGCGTGGCCCGCCACTGCGTCGCTGGGTGCTGAAAAGGTTGGACAAAAACATGCTGATTGCCGGAGCCCTTGCCGGGTCGGTCGCGGACGTTGAGGGTGAGGCCAAGTGGTTCCGGGAGGCGATGACCGCAATATGCGACACCGCCATGTCCCGGGCCCCGCGCCTGGCCCCCCGGAGCGCGGTGTACTGGTAGTCGGGCTACATTGCGAATCTCCGGCGTCAGTGGCGGCGCGCACCGAAGGGATCGAGTCCGCGACCCGGCGAGGGAGGATCTGCTGAGGGGCACATACCAGGTCTTCGTGGTAGCCCTGAGGCAGGCCATCAGGGACGCGAAATCCCGGGCGTGGGTTGAGCTCCAGGGCTCCCTGGACGAGGACCCGAGGGGGCGCCCTTACCGGATGGTCACGGGCAAGCTCCGCGCACGGGCGCCCCCGGTCTCGGAGAGCCTGGACCCCCAGTTGCTGACGCGGGTAATAGACACCCTCTTAACCCGTTCCGGGGGACGTCGCACCCGCGCCACCAGCAAGTGCAGGCGGAGCCCGTCGCCTGGTCCGCCGACCCTGGGGTCACAGAGAAGGAGCTGGACGATGCCGTTAGAAGGCTCGGGGCCAAGAAAACCGCCCCGGGCTTGGACGGCATCCCCGGCCGCGCCTGGGTTATCGCGTCCGGCGTCCTAGGTCCGAGGCTGTGCCGCCTCTTCTGCGCCGCTTTGGAGCAGGGGATGTCCCCCTCGATTTGAAAGGAAGGGCGGCTGTTTCTCCAACGAAAGCACGGAAGCACGCAGATTCTCCCTCTGCGTACCGCCCCATTGTGCTGTTGGACGATGTGGGAAAGCTCTTCGAGCGTGTCATCGCAAACCGTCTCGTCCACCACCTGTCGAGCGTTGGCCCCGATCTGGCCGACATCCAGTTCGGGTTTCGCGAGGGTCGCAGCACCATCGACGCTATCCAGCCGGTGCGCACCCTCGCCGAGTCGGCCACGTCACGGGGTGGGGTGGCGCTGGGTGTCTCCTTGGACGTTACAAACGCGTTCAACACCCTGCCCCGTGGGACGATGCGGGGGGCGCTGATTCACCACAACGTCCCACCGTATCTGCAGAGGATCATCGGGGCCTTCCTGGATGGCAGGTGAATACTGTACACCGGCCGGGACGGTACGCTGCACTGGAGAGAGGTCGACCGTGGAGTGCCCCAGGGGTCCAAACTGGGCCCCCACTTATGGAACGGTGGGTACAACGCGGCGCGGCGGGTGACCCTCCCGCCCGGGGTGTGGGCCACGGTATTCGGAGATGACTACTACCTGCTGGCCACCGGGCGGGACTGGTTGAGGACCTGCCGTCGTGCCGAAGTGGGGGTCGCCATCGTGTGAAGAGCGATCCGGGGGCTGGGTCTGGCGCTGGCTCCGTGTCCGGAGAGCACCTGCGTGACCCGGAACGACAGGGCGCCATGGCCGCGGTCCCGCCACTCCGATATCATCGGCAGGACCGCCCCGGCGGCGCGGGTTCCGGCGGCAGCCCCCTCTGTTAGGGATCTCTGCCACCTTTCCGCCGCGACCAGTCGGGCCTGGGTCCGGTGTTCCTCGACCATCGGCCCGGCGTGTCCTCCCCGGCCTGGCGGAGCCGAGCCCGCTCCCCGGCGAGCTCCCGCCGGAGGTCGGCCACGCTCCGCGCAACGAGGGCAGCGATGCCATCCATGTGCGCGGCCGTCCCCGACGCCCCGCCCCCCCCCTTGGCGGCCGGGGCCTCGTGCTCGGTGGGGTCGTCCACGGCCCGCCCCCCTGCGGTCGCGGCAGGCGACGGTGAACGCAACGGGGCGGGGTCCTCCGACTCCTCCAACGTGGTAGCCCTACGACAGCTCCTCTTCGGCCGGGCGTCCTGCTCCAGCGGGCACTTCCTGGTGCCAGGGGCGGCCGGGGCTTCTACCGTCGGGGGCCTCTCGTGCAGAGCCTCCAGCTCCCGCTGCAGCGTCGCAATCTCCTCCCCTTGTGACGCTATTTTGGCGTCGCGGAGCTGTAATTGGGCCCTGAGCTCCTCCGTTCCGTGGTCGTCGCGGTGCCGCGCGGCCCTCAGCCCCAGCTCGTTTACGACCGCCTTCACGTCGCGGGATGCCTCGCCGAGGGCACGGACACACGTGCCCTTCAGGTTTTTGGAGCACCCCGCGACCTTCTCGACCTTTACGGCGCGCGCCACAAGGTCTGGGGAGGGGAGCTGGCGCACCTCCCGCGCAATTTCCTACGCCTCCCTCAACTTCAGGGCCGACCGGCTTGGTTGGCGGGGGGCTGCACCGACGTCCAGTAGCTCCCTAGTTGCCTGGAGCTCCATTTCCTCACGCTGTAGGCGCAGGAATTCTTCTTTCTTCGCGGTAAGGGCCACGTAGTCCCCCGATGTATAGGGGCGTTCCCTCTTTGCCGCGGCCCTCGTGGGCCCCGGCTGCGCCGTCTCCTCATCACTCGCCGACCTGACCGTGTCAGGTTCCCTTGCCTGGTTTGTCATAGTTTCGTCCCGTCCTGCGTTTTGTTTTTGGTTTGTAGAATTTTCCATGTTCGTCCCACGAGTTGGTCGGATCCTAGGTCCGCCCAGGCAGAGCCGCCTTACCTGGGTAAGGCAGATACACCCGGGGGGTCGCCAGATACCCCGGGGTTGGTCGCTAGCGACTGGTGCTAACTCCAGGGGCACCCGCCTCACCGCGTGCCGCAGCTTGGGGCTAGCGATTTTTGAAGAGGTTGTCATCCCCGCAGGCCGGCCGGTTAAGGCAAGCCTCCCGTTCCAGCGAAACGTGACCACTGGATTACGGTATAATTGCTAGGGCACTCCGGGTTCGCGACCCGCACCAGACTGCCACGCAGCCTGGCCCGTGGAGAACTCAACGATGCCGCTGCAACCTTCATCGCCTCTCAGCCCTGGACCTTACCGGCATGGTAGTACCTTCCAGAGTCCAAAGGCCGTAGCCCAAGGACCTCGCCGGCATCGCCCCAAGTCCTTATTGAGGACATTCCAGCGGCAGCGATCGTCCCCCTTTCAGTTGCCTTGTACGACAGGCAGGGGTTACCGTGTCTGTATTCTATCCCCCAGTCACAGGGGAGGTTTTAATGGGCTTTCCTTCCCTTGGTGTTTGGTCCATGGGAGCTATCGCTCCTACCCTCCATGCGCTCCGAAAAGTGCATGGCGAGCATTCCCCTATCCGCCACGCGCCACGTCGGGGCATCACCTCCCCGCCTATCCTGGATAACCAGGTAGGTCCGTGGAGCGGGAATCCGACCTAACCTAACCTTTTTTTTTTTACGTGGGGGAAATCTTCGAAAGACGCCCCCAGCCCCCCTGGGGAGGCGCCGAGGGTAGTGCCGGATTTTTACCGGCTAAAACCCCCACGGTGGCCTACGCTGAGTGTTGGGGAGCGCCCTGGGACCTCTGACGAACAACACCGGTGCCCAAACACCCATGGCGCGTTGACGTCGCCTTGCTCGTGGGAGGGTCTAGGTTTGGCCCTCCCCCTAGGTGCCAAACTCCGCCGCCATCGAGGGTCACACCCGATGACGGCACTCCTCGGGCCGCGTGCAATAGGGACCGAGGCTCCAGCCCCGGCCCCCTCCGGCCCTGCGGCCGCGCATAGGTTTCGTGGGGCCGCGCGAACGGCGTCGGGGGAGGGACGTTCGCCAGTCCCCGGTGCTCCTCTTCCGGGAGGTGACTGGTGTCCCCCCATAGAACTCCTTTTCAGGGGGAGCGGGTGCTTCCCCCCTCCTCTTCTCCCCGTTGGGGGCGGTGGGCCTGGTATGTAACATCTTCACGGCACACCGCCCCATCTCCCTCAGGTGACGCCGTCAGGGGGTCTCCCCCGACGACGCCCCCTCCCTCTTCTGCGGATGGTGTCGGTTCTGTCCCGACCCCGCTCCGCTTCCTCGTTCAGGGCGATGACCGCCTCGCAGTAATCTGTCACCGCCCTCCACTGATTCTCGCCGGCGAGCATCGCTTTGACAAGTGCCGCCGGCGAGAGATCACCACCAACTTCGCACCGCAGGGCGTGACGGGCCCGCGCAAACGCTGGACAGTGCTCCAGGGTATGTTGCGTGGTGTCCCGCCCCGCCCCGCAGTGATTGCATGCTGCCGTCCCCTCCGCCTGGATCCAGTGCAGGAACTCACCGAAACAACCAGGTCCGGTGAGCACCTGTGTGGTCCTAAACGTGAGCCTTCCGTGGCAGCGGTCCCTCCATTTCTTGAGCACTGGAAGGACCGCCCCGGCTACGCGCTGGGCGGTGGCGCCGCTCTCGACGAGCTCGCATCGCCACCGACCCAGGGCTCTCTGCCGGGCCTGGCGCCTAATCCTAGCAACAGCTTCGGTCATCTCTTCTGGCGGGATCCCGTCCAGACGAAGGGCACGCAAACGCCAGAAGACTTTGGCGTCACCCTCTGCCTGGAACTTGAAGGGGACAACCCCCGCCAGGGTCATCGCCGCCTCGTAGCGGACCGTGCGGTAACCTCTGATTACCCTGATGGCTATCCTCCTCTCAGCCCGGCGCAGCAGTTGCTGGCTGCGCCGGGAATCCATCAGGGCGTTCGCCCATATGGGTGCACCATAGAGGGCCATGCTCCGCACGATCCCCACGTAGAGACGACGAACCTTCTCGTTGGGCCCCCTGATATTGGGCAGTAGACGGGCAAGCGCGTTGCTTGCCCTGTATAGTCGGGGGGCCAGACGACCGAAGTGCTCCTCAAAGCGCCGGTGGCTGTCCAGGTGGAGGCCCAAGTACCTGTGGCCCTTCTCCACCTGGACGTCGACTCCACTCACATGGACCACCGACTGGGGCGGTGGCGCAACCCCACGCCGAGGCGAGTAAAACCACATCTCCTCGGTTTTGTGGAGATCTAGCTGAAGCCCCAGCCGCCGGATCCCCGCGGCAACGGCAGCGACGCCAATCTCGACCGCCCGCAAGACCGGGTCGTACCCCAGGTCCCAAAGTGTGGGACCGTTCGCAGAACCATTGGATGCGCCACAGTCCACGTCCCTCTCGTGCATCTGGCCATCCCGGCCCCTATACACTATCTTCCTGTCCCGGAGGTAGTCACCGACGATCCTCCTCATGTAGGGGGGCGCCTTGTGGCGTATCAGCGCCCCCCTTATCGTCCCGTGAGGCAGGGTGTTGAAGGCGTTGACGATGTCTAGACTAACGCATAACGCCACCCTGCCCCGGGACGTGGCCGAGTCGCAGCGGGGGCGGATCGACTGGATTGCGTCGATAGTGCTGCGCCCCCCCTAAAGCCATATTGCGACTCGGCCAAGTCGGGACCCTCCTGGGACAGGTGCTGGAAGAGGCGGGATACCAGAATCCGCTCGAACAACTTCCCCACCTCGTCCAACAGCACGATGGGCCGGTAGGCCGAGGGACTGTCGGCGGGTCGCCCATCCTTCTGGATGAGGACTAGCCGCCCCGTCTTCCACTGTTCTGGGAATACTCCTTCCTTAATGCAGGCGCTGAAGAGGCGTCTCAATCTCGGACCGAGGACGCGTAGAGCCTTCACCCAGGCACGGCCGGGGACGCCATCGGGGCCCGGAGCAGTGTTTCGGGCCCCCATCCGTTTAATCGCCCCGGCCAGCTCCTCCTCCGTGACCCCCAGTTCGTCGGACCAAACCGCCTCCTCGTGGTCCGGCGTGGGGCGGGTGTGTTCCCTCTCTCGTGGGAACAAAGTGTCGATTACCCGCCCCAAAAACCGGGGTTCGAGGTACTCCGTGATCGGGGGCACCCAGGGCCTAAGCTTGCCCATCACTATTTTGTATGGGCGCCCCCATGGGTCCTTCTGGAGAGAGCCTAGGAGCTCGTCCCATGCCCGGGATTTAGACTCCTTGATGGCCGTTTGCAGGGCAGTTTCCAAAACTCGGTACTGCCCGTACAGATCCTCCTCCCTCGCTGGGTCGCGGAATGTCCTTCTTCTGCGGGCCCTTTGCCACTGGCGACGGGCTGCGAGACAATCTCGTCTCAGATCACCAATTTCGCCCGTCCACCAGTAGGCGGCCCGCCTGGGGAGGTTCTTGGCCCGGGGCATGGCGGCGTCGCACCCCGCCTTCATGGCTCCCCAGAACCATTCTACCTCCTCCTCAATGTCCGCGACCGACCCGGCAGATGTTGGCAGACAGGCCAGAGCGAGGGCTGCAGCCATCAGCACGTCCTCGTCCATCCTCTTCAGCTCCCACCGTAGCGGCGGTGGTCCACAGGGACGGCGGGCGGTGGTGGTAAGGACGAGGCGGATGTATATATGGTCACTAAGAGTGACCGCCTCTTCCACCACCCTCCATCTCTGCACCATACGCGCGGCCAAGGGAGTCGCGAAAGACAAATCGACTATAGACTCCCCTTGGGCACGCGCGCAGGTGCTAACGGACCCCACATTGAGCAGGTGGAGTCCTAGCCCCGCCGCCAAATTTACGACCGCCCTGTCTCTCACGTTTGTCCTCGGGGAGCCCCAAAGTCACGCATGGGCATTAAAGTCTCCGAGGACTAGCACTGGCCGGGGAGAACAACGGGAGACAAAGTCCCCCACCCGGTCTAGGTACTGTTCATATCGCGCGAGAGGCCATCTGGGCGGGGCATAGAGCCCCACCACCGCTATTTCACCCCACAGCACGCCGACGAACCCCCGGCCCCGTTCCAGTGGGGCGGGGTGTGAGGGCACTGCGGTGCCAATAATCGCCACGGTGCCGTCCTCGTCCCTGAACCAATCTGTTCTGTCGAGGACTCGGTACGGCTCCGCGGCCACCGCCAACCCAGCCTTCCACTCGGCCAGGGTTTGGAACAACATGTCCTGAGCTCTGGCCGAGTGGTTCACGTTGGCCTGAAGTATAGGGCCCTTGGGACCCATACCTAGGCCTTACGAGCCGCCTCTGCGGCGTTTTTACTCGCCGACTTGGCAGGGGGATTTTTCTTGCCCCCCTTCTTCGACTCCGCAGGCTTGGTCCTTGATGCCTGTTCCTTGGGGGCTGTTCCTGCCCCTTCAACGGCACTCTTCTTCTTCCTCTGGGAGGCGGAGGGGGCACAACCTTTTGCCCCCAATCGATGCCCCGTGGGCCGCCTCAGGTCCGCACAGAGGCGGCACCGCGGGGTGGCGCTACACTTGCTGGCCACGTGGCCCGACTCTCCGCACGCATAGCAGCGGTCGGACCTATCAGCTTCGCAAGTGCATCGCTGCCGAACATGCCCTCTTTCCAGGCAGCGATAGCACTGCAATGGCCGCGGTGGTAGCGCCTGTATTCTGGCCGAGGACCACCCGACCAGAACCCGCCCAGAGGCGGATAACTTATTGAGTGCCGCTAGATGGCATCTCGCCCAGACAGTCCCCATCCTTTGGGGGGAGGTGCGAATCTCCCCCATTTTAATTTCTTCAGCGGTGCAACCCCCCGCTGCGGCCAATGCTGCCGCCACCTCCGCCGGGGTGACCGAGTCGTCGAGACCGGTCACCCTAACCTCGCCCATATTTATGGGGCGGGCAACCTTCACCTCAGTGCCACTGAACACCTGACGGAGTCGGTCAGCCAACTTGGCAGCTTTCTCCGTCCTGTCCTCCCCAGGTATCTCGAGGACCAAGCCACCGGTCCGAGCTCGCCTGGGTATCAACGCCGTGATGCGCAGCTCCTCCAACTTGACCCGCTCCCGGGCCATGAGCATGTCCTCGGCGTATGAGACCTTAGCCTCGGGAGCTAGGTTGATGTTGACCGCCGCAGTACGAGGAGGGCGGGGGGCCTTCTGCCTGGCAGGTTGGGCCCCTTGCCCCTTAGCCGCCGGTGCCGCCCCTCTCTTCTGCCCCTTCTGGGCAACCACCTTGGAGCTCTGGGAGGGAGGGGCCTTGGCCGCTGCCGTCTTCTTCTCTGCAGCTTTAGCGCGGCGGCCGACCACAGTCACCCGTGTCCCATCCGCCGTCCTCCGATGTTCTTCGACAATCCGGGCCATTCTAGCCTCCACAAATGATGCCGGTTGGTCGGGTGCTGAGGAGGGCCCCGGCAACGGCTTCGTGTCGGGCAGGGCCCTATTCCGCACCCGCCTATCAGCTTCCTTCCTCGATGCAGTGGGGATGGTTGCAGCCGCAGCTCCCCCCTTAACATGCTCCGCCCTCTTAGGCTGGGGCTGGACAGCTGCAATAGCGGCTTTGAACTCCGCTCGGAGCCACGACAGGCCCTTTTCGAGGAGAGCCGCAAATCCCCTCATCAGGTCGGGCTCGGGCCACCAACCTTCCCCTCCTCTTTTCCAGGTGCAGCAGCTGGGATCGGGACTTGCACCACGGGACATTCAGACGGGCAAGACGGTAAGTCGAAAGCTTCGACTGCGTCCTTCCTCCTTTTCCTGCCCGCCTCTTCGCCAGACAACGGCGAGCCGGGCCTCGCCGACCTTTTGGAAGGACCGGGGCCTCCAGGCGCCGGCACCTCTGCGGCTGCGGCCCTGCACGTAATGTCTGCCAGGCTATTTTGCAGGATGTTGATTTAGGCCTCCTGGGCAGCCACTTGTTCCTCCCGCAGCTTCAGCTGTTCGCGAAGCTCCTTCACCTCTTTATCGGCCCTGGCAGGGGCAGCCCTGATTCCCGCTTCCGTGTGGATGGCCTTAAGGTAGCGGGAGGCCATCCTCAGCTTGCGAACAAATGTCCATTTCAGCCCCTTGGAGACGCCCGCGACCTTGTCGATGTCGCAACAGAACTCCAAGGACTGCGCAATAAGGTCGCGCGTGGGGACTTGACTTCCTCCGCCAGGTCCTCAGGGTCCGGGAGGGACCTGCTACCCCGACTCGGTTCTATAGGGTCCTCGTTAGGATCGAGCACCCTCCTCTCTTCCAGCAGGTCAAGTTCCCGGCGCTGGACATCCAGGACTCTCTGCTTAGCCGCCGCGAGCCACACGTACTGGCCCGTGGTCGGCGGACGACCCCTCTTGCTCGTGCGCCGTGCCTCCAGAGATAGTGCCGAGGAGAGTGACTCGTCCGAGTCCAAGTCCACCTCTCTCTCTCTGGATGCGGGGGCATCAGAGGCCGCCGGCGGAACTCCGGCCCTTCCTCGTACCGGCCTCAGGGGAGGCCACTCAACATCCGCCCTGGTTAATCGGACGGATAGGCGGCGCGCATCCGTTACCCTGCTAGTGCTGAGCTGCGCCATATCCTCCGCGCCCGTTTCCCGACTCGCGTCCTGTTGAACAGCCGCAGTCGTCTCCGGTACGTCCCGTTCAGTATTTGTTGTTGTTGTTGGTGTTTTTAGTTTCAAGTCATCCATAGTGTTCCCACGAGTGGATCGGTCTGTGGGTCCACCCGGGCAGAGCCGCCTTACCTGGGTAAGGCTAGTACACCCGGGGGGTCGCCAGATACCCCGCGGTTGGCCGCTACATACTGATGCACCCATCAGCCACCCCTGGCGCTGACTCCAGGGGCCCCGTCGTCACCGCGTACCGCAGCTTGGGGCTAGAGATTTTTTATAGCGGTTGTCATCCTCACGGGCCGGCCAATGAAGGCAAGCCCCCCGTTCCAGCGAAACGTGACCACTGGGTTACGGTGTAATTGCTTGGGCACTCCGGGTTCGCTACCCGCACCCGACCGCCACGCAGCCTGGCCTCTGGAGAACTGAACGACGCTGCAGCCACCTTTTCGCCTCTCCGACCCAGGCCTTACCGGAAAGGGAGGCCCTGCCACGATCCGTAGATCCCACCGGCATCGCCCCGGGTCATCTGCGAGGCTACTTCGACAGCAGCAAACGCTCACCTTTCAGTCGCCTTGTACGACAGGCAGGGGTTACCGTGTCTGTATTCTATCCCCCAGTCACAGGGGAGGTTTTGATGGGTTTTCCTTCCCTTGGTGTTTGGTCCGCGGGAGCTATTTTATTTCACTCCTACCCTCCATGCACTCCGAAAAGTGCATGGCGAGCATTCCCCTATCCGCCACCTGGGGACGCGCCACGTCGGGGTATCACCTCCCCGCCCAGCCAGTACACTTGGCCAGGTCCGTGGATGTCCGTGGAACCTTTTTTTTTTTTTTGTTTCTGTTGGAAGAGGAAATGCGTTTGCGCACGCGCGGGTTGGTTCCCCTTTTCGTCTATTCGGCCAGAGGGGACCCGGGCAGTATGGGACTCACGTCTGCCCTGGAAGGGCAGCCTGGCGCCCCTGAGGTGAGGGCAAACCCAAAGAGGCAACGCCAGAAAGGGGCAACCTGGCAACCCAACCCGTAAGGGTTGAGTTTAGCCCAAGAGTAGGCCACAGCCCTGAAGGGGCGTCCTAGACGGGCAGTCCTGAGTGGGCACTCCCGAGGCTGGGCATACTACCCACTAAAACCTCTCCCCTAACGTGGGCCGCCGGCATCTTTTCACTAGTTAGAATTCATAAAGGAATACCAGCGTGTAGCCACAACGACGCTTCGGCACTTGAACGCATTTCGCGTTATTGCGGCCGCCCGCAAAAATGCGCTAGGCACATGGGGCATCTGCGGACCCACGCCGTTGCACCTCCGATCCAGCGGTAGGACATTTTAAACCTGTACGGTAAATCACAGGATTTTTCTTCGGCCACGACCAGGAACCGAAGTAAGCCCATTCCGGGTGGTCGCACCATGTGTTCACCTGCCAGGGCAGGAGCTTGCTCTTCGATACGGCCAGGAACCGGGACATCGTATCTCCGCGGCTGACCGTGTCCATCTTCGTCCACTATGGTTGGTTGATAATGATGATGTGGCTTATCCTAGATGTCATCACGCCCACCTGACCTTCCACGAGGACTGGCCATTTTTCTTCAGCAACGATCGGCACCGGGGGGACATCTTCCAGGCGTGACCGCGCCACCTCTTCGCCTCCCTAGCACTATTGCCAGAACAGGGGTTCCTCTTCGGAACATAATCCTAGTCTATTTGCAGGAAGCCCTAACGCCAGCCAATGGAAGTGGAGGTAGAGTGTAATTAACGGATAACAGGAGAAGAGAATACCCATCTGATATAATATGGGGAGCACATGAGACCTAAATCGGCATAAACCATAAGGCAGATCAAACAATTCAAATAGTAATAAAATGAGTAGATTAGATTGTTACTGGATTATAATACCGCTCCGATAAGTATGGTATTAATATTAATACTGATACTGGTAAGTCGATGCAATACAGCGCGTGGTGAAAACTAATCAATAATAAACAATCAATAATAAACCCCACATAAACCATATTACTACTAAATCATAATATAAAGGTACAAGAAAACTAAACTACAATACAATAGATCAAAATTACTATGAACATATGTGTATATATAATATGTAACGAAAACACTCCAAATATAATCAATTTAATAAGTATACCGATGTAGATAATTGGTTAAACTCCTCATACCATAGTCAGTTTAAATGATGCAGTTCCATTAAACCCCCTTTAATACCGATTAATAGAAAAGTCATATAGGTGCTAAACCAAGCCAGGCACTCCAATAAGACCGTCATATGAGATCCACGGTCAAGAAATTCAAAGAATTTAAGGAACCATAACGCATATATGTATGTATAGAAAACCATAAACACATTGTATCATGCAGGACGGACTACCGCAGCGTATGCCTCCCTGAGCACCAGCCGTATTAACCAAAACTGAACTAACACTTTCCAAATCAGAATCAAAATCAGAATCAGAATTGTAATTAAGAAAGGGTAATTAATGTACAAAAGATTGCATAAAGTACCGTAAGTATTCAAAATACACAGATTCACAACTGTCACAGTTGCACTAGAATTGAATTAAACGTAGTAAGCAAGACATTATCCTGAGGGGTGGTACGAAGAGCTACAAAAGAGCAGTGAATAATATTATAGGAAAATGGAACGTAAAACGTAACACTCAATTGAAGAAGAAGTCACTGAAACATGTCAAGTGACCAAGAATAAAAATAAGAAAAGAATAAGGATAGTGAATAGTGAACGGCGCACAATAAACCAATAAACCAATGTCGTTACACGTCATTCATAACTAAATTGCTAAAGGATATATGATACATCTTATAGTCTACAATTAATTGACAATGCCTGGGAGCCCAAACAACCCCCGAAAGCTTAGAAACAATGCATGATACTACAAGAGGAACTAAGGAGCTTAGAACTAAGAAACAAGAAACCAGAATCAGAATCAAACCCACCCTTAAAATATGCAAAGGGATTATAAACGCAATATACGCATATGATATAAACTCATTAATCCATCCAATCCAGATAGACTCTTCTAAATTCCATAATACAAGACCCATTAAACTAAGTCAAATAAATATAACCGGAAATATAATCGCATATATAATCATCACAGATATAACCATAGCTATAATCACAGTAGGTAAAATAAAGCAGACACATATTAATAATCTGTATCAAGTAATTTAATTCAATGCAATTCGATATGCCATATGCCATTGTTAATTACTCTGTACATTTACTTACTCAATTATAATAATATAATGGAATAGAAAGTTAGGAAGTTATATAATAATAATGCAATGCAGAATACTGGTTAAGTATAGCCTAACATAGCTATCTAATATAGCTGAATAACTGGACACAATCCAAGGTCTAAAATAATAATATTATAATATAACATATAATATATTCAATGCCTAAAATGGTTACAGATTGAACGCAGGCTCAACGCAATTGAACGTAGATTGAACGTAGCTTGGATGTAATAACATTAATAACATAAATAATATAATACAATATGATCATGGTATAATACAATACAATAACAATACTATAATACAATATTATAACATAATATAATATAACATAATACAGCATATAATATATAATAGTAAGTAATATAAATGCACGGAATGCATAAAATGCACAAAACGGAGCTAATGATACCACATTAACAAATACACGGCAATTACACTACAATACAGTACCTCCGAGCGTAGCACATTAGTACGCGCACTGTGACAGCAATCACATCCGCACTAATAAATACAAAATTTAAATTAGAAAATTCAAAATTCAATAATTTCAATAAATTCAATTCAATTAATTAATTAATTCAGTTCAATTGACACTTATCACTTAACACTTTATATCACATCACATCATAGATGACCGATGACCATCTCAACGTCAACTAAGATAGGAAACCGGGCGAAGTAAAGTAAAGAGCGCGACCATAAACCATAAAGAACATAGATACCTAGAGTTCGAATTCCCTAGTCCATACGATAATGATTATCGACCATCAAATTAACCACCAAATCATCAAATTAATCAACTAATTATACAGAATATATAAACGTTCAAAAGCGAAAAGCGGAAATAAAAGCGAAAATACTTCAACAACTTTCAATAAATCATCGCGATGAAAACCAGAAGTAAGGTACCTACGGAAGATAACGATAGCAAAACGCATCGTAATAAGTAAAGCATGCAATACTGCCCGAAGATAAGCCGTAAAGCTATCCCTAGTCGGTAACCAACCGCAGCACCAGAGATATTACCAACCGCAAATATTCCATCCACCACATACTACTCGGCCGCTCGCTCCGTAACGGTTCCGTAACGGTTATCCACAGACCAATTATCTGCCGCGCAGCAATTACCTACCGCGCGCCAGTTACCCGGTACACACAGTTATCGACTGCAAAACCATCCATCGTGCGGCCGCGCAATCCTAGGAATCCATACTTACCATCAAACTTATCATCAAAGATAAGTCTGATATACAGTACTTTCACGAAGGTATAAAGCACGCGAACATCAAATCAAGCTTCCAGACAGATCAAGATGAAGGATATATCAGTTAGTAAAATCAATACTACGGTTATTTATTATATATAAATATGAATCATACGTTTGTAATGGGGTGGACTGAAATAAATATAAATTACATATAAATTACAAATTACAAACAAACAGGAAAAATAAAATGAAATCAAATGAACAACCCGAATAAGATCTACAGATTGCGCAGATTGCCGGACACACTGTATTACTACATATCGCGCCGCGGAAAACAAATTATACAAAACAACAGAACAACAGAACAACAGAATCAACGGAATTTGGAATCGCCACAGAACGAAGGGCCGAATAAATAACTAGAATAAAACATTTAACTTAGACAAAATCAACCAGTAAAGTCAAACAACGTCAACAACGCATGCGATCAGGAAAGTCCCGTGAGCCCAATAAAAACAACTCTCGGTCAAATAATATTAGTTAGTAAAATAAAATAATAAATCAATGAAACTAGAATAAATCATGGTACCAGGCAACTAGATCAAAAGATGTCAAAGAACGTAAATAATAGAAAATTCAATTTCCTACAACAAACCTCTCTTAACATTTTGCCATAGCTCGCACCGTTTCCGACATATTTGCAGATTTACCTCAAGGAAAGCGGCGTCACGCACATATTCCGATATATTTCTTCTTCTTCTTGTTCTTCTTCGAGACAGGTGCACTGGAAGTGGCATTTACTGCTCGGAATAGTGAATACAGCTTAGAATAGTGCACAGTTACCTCAAAGAAAGGGGCCACAGTGTTTCTTCATCCTTATAATGTTGGTGCGGCTTCGGAACATTTAGATATCTCGATATATCTCGAAAACTACGCATCTGATCAAAAAATGTCATAGAACATAAATAGTAGGAGATTTAATTTCCTACAAAAAATGTCTCTCAACATTTTGCCATAGCTCGCACCGTTTCCGAGATATTTGCAGATTTTCCTCAAGCACAGGGGCGTCACGCTCATTTTCCGAGATATTTCTTCTTCTTCTTGTTCTTCTTCTGCACAGCTGCGCTGGAAGTGGCATTTACAGCTCGCAATAGTCAATACAGCTTAGCATAGTGCAGAGTTACCTCAAAGAAAGTGGCCACAGTGTTTCTTCTTCCTTATAATGTTGGTGCGGATTCGGAACTTTTAAATATCTCGATATATCTCGAAAACTGCGCATCTGATCAAAAATGTCGTAGAGGCTATATAGTATGTTACGTCGCGAGCGTGATGCGGCGCGCGACGTACAAAAATATAAAAAGAAAAGAAGAGGGGAATTAGTTAGATTATATTACTCTCTTTTTTCCTTTGGTTGATTAATACGCGGTTGAGAAAGGTATTACCGCTGCCACCAGTCCCGATCGCGCTCGACGATGTTAGGTCATTAACGATCGGAACAATAAAAAGAGTCGTTTAATTTTATACTAAGATTCTGAAGTTGTTGATTGAGTTCGTCAATGCTCTGGTCCCATACGGGCCCCTCGTGCGAATTTATGCAAAGATGGTTAGCGTGAATGTTAGGAAGGAAGTATGTTAAATTAAAATGAATCGGAAACTAGTTATGTGTAACAAAAAGAAATATAATTTCAGAAAAAGAAAAGCATGACAGTAAATAAATTGATTACAAAGAATTCGAGCTGTTGGAAATATAGAAAAAATGCAATTTAGATATGTGTTTTAACAAGATCTGCGAAATTAAATATGATTGAAAACTATTGAATCGTAGAACAGAATTTAAATATGATTCGAGCGGCGTTTCCGATGAACGATTAAATAACGATGAGAGGAAACGGTCCCAAGGGGAAAAACTTCCAAAACCAACGGTTTCATGGGCCGCCTCTCCTTATCGCAAACGGAATTAATGTTAAAAATTGCGAAACGTCTTCGATACCTTGATACGATGTAGAACAAAACGATCTTGGGGGAACTTCTAGGACACTCAGTTTCAAGATCGCCCGTTTTGCCTCACTGAATTCCAGATTCGTCGTATTGGACAAAATGAAATAGATAACTTACCAAGATCGATGCAAATTGATATATGATAATACAAATTGTTCGTTGTTCGCTTGGTGTTGTCTGGACATCTGGAAGGCGAAGAAGAGATGAGAAACTTTGTCACGCACTACGCGTTCGCGATCGGCCTTTCGACGGTGTTACTGTTACGGAAACGAAAACGATAATTTATTTCAAAACGACGCGACGCGGAAAAAGAAAATATATTAATTATCGGACGATTTAAAAGCAAAAGTGAAAAGATAGAAATTGAAAAGTATGAAATTTTTACGTATTCACAAGAGTCTTTTACGCGGAAACGAGAACCGCAATCTCCCGGCACTCTGCCTTTTACAAGGACTTTACCGGTCAGCTAACTACTACGATTTTTCACGCGTAAACTATTGCTCGACGCGAACACGGGCTCCCCGTCACGTACCTTACGATTTTTCGACGAAGAGTGATTTGCCTCAGTCAAGCGATCGTATCTCAGGGTTCGACCCGCGATCATGGGCCCAAAGTGGGGACATCATTTGGCAAATCAGGGTACGTGTCGAAGGGGAAGGCCCGCGCGTATTGGTTTTGTCTAGGCGCGTTTCCCGAGTTCTCATCCCTTCTTGACCTTCCTTCCGACTCTGTCTTTCGTAGGCTATCTTTCTCTTTTTACCCCTCTAACGCTATGCGAATTCCATGCGTCGCAATTCTAAAACTTCTGGAATATTCGAAATCTATTACGACTTTATTTATTCGAATTTACTAATCAAAGAGGCTTTTATAAATGATATTGATAACGAGATTTCGGTAACGAAGAACATTTAGCCCTTTTTAATAGACGTTTAACTAATGATGAATAACGTGAAATTATTCCGCTCTTATTTGTGTCTCGACGGTTTACGGAAAAAGGCAATCGACATTTGTAGTTATTACCAAATCACGGATGTATGCAAATTCGTTACTGCATTTAATTGTTGTTAGTTCCGTGTACATCAGTTTTAACGATTTTCGTATTTTCTAAACGTTCTACGTTTAACGTTTAGCTGTACGTTTAGCTTAACGTTCGTTGTCGATGTTTATTACCTTAGTCGACCTTCGCCTCGAACGTTCTTGAACGTCGGTCGACAAATTTCAAACTTCAGTGGTTGTCACGCAAACCTTCGCATTCCATAGTCATACAATAGTTTCATTCCGTTTCATTCTAATTGCTTTCGATTTCAATTGCATTCATTCCTCGTGGAAGAGTCGGCTGACGCATGCTTCGCAGGTAGGAGAGGTATCTCGCTAGCAGGATAAAACAAGAGCTTTCTTTGTACGGAACGGTTAGCTGGGAAATTTCCAAGTGCGTCGCACTGCTTAACCGCGCGGCGAAGCATGTTTACGATACCTCTACCTTAACGGTTTCGACTTTCTAAGTTTTTCGAACTACGCAGTTTCGAGTAGGCAATCATCCCAAGGAAAGGTTGACTTTGTATTATTTGAAAGAGCTCAATATAGCCTCCTTTGTGTGCCTCGCCTGGGATTATTTCCAAATGCTACGCACTGGCGAGGTACACAAACTTGGTATACTAACGGTTGAACTATTGAAGCTAATGAGAGAAAAGAAAAAGAAGAATTATTATTTTAATCTCAAGCCCCTTTCTTTGTGCTCCTCGTGTGGAATATTTTCAAGTGCAGCGCACTCATCGAAGAAACACAAGTTAGGCGAAGCGCGAACAAGATACGAGAATGGGAAAAATCAAGAAAAATGCCCTTCCTTGCGCCTCCCGCAGGGGAACTTCTTCCAAGTGCAGCGCACAAGACGGGAAACGCAAGGTCGGGTTATGAAAAATTAACCCGGACGTAACAGTAGGAAATCTAATTTTCTACAAAAAAGGTCTCTTAACATTTTGCCATAGCTCGCACCGTTTCCGAGATATTTGCAGATCTACCTCAAGGAAAGGGGCGTCACGCACATATTCCGAGATATTTCTTCTTTTTCTTGTTCTTCATCTGCACAACTGCGCTGGAAGTGGCACTTACAGCTCGGAATAGTGAATACAGCTTAGCATAGTGCAGAGTTACCTCAAAGAAAGGGGCCACAGTGTTTCTTCTTCCTTATAATGTTGGCACGGCTTCGGAACTTTTAAATATCTCGATATATCTCCAAAACTACGCATCTGATCAAAAAATGTCATAGAACATAAATAGTAGGAAATTTAATTTCCTACAAAAAAGGTCTGTTAACATTTTGCCATAGTTCGCACCGTTTTCGAGATACTTGCAGATTTTCCTCAAGGAAAGGGGCGTCACACACATATTCCGAGATATTTCTTCTTCTTCTTGTTCTTCTTCTGCACAGCTGCGCTGGAAGTGGCACTTACAGCTGGGAATAGTGAATACAGCTTAGAATAGTGCAGAGTTCCCTCAAAGAAATGGGGTCCACAGTGTTTCTTCTTCCTTACCTAATCGGTAAGACGTTCGTTTTGAACGGCTGTTTATTGTCGTTTGGAGCGACGACGCTGGGTGATTGTGTTGTCTTGCAAGGCCCCAATATGGATCTCTCTTCTTTTCTCTGAATCGATGCATGCTGCCCAGTTGCCTGGTTGTTGGAATGTCCCTGTACTAGAGTGCATACTAGCCTGTTTATTTACGGCCGGATTTGCGCGCGTGGCGGAAACTTGGATGCTTGCGAGGCGTGCTTTGATTTATCCTTATACATCTTTCAGTGTAAATTTTTATTCCTTTTGCATTTGTATGGACGCAATCGCTTACAATTTACAATTTGCAATTTACAATTTGCAATCTATGAGTTCAAAAGTGTTCGAGATTGTAAGGAGGTCTTGAACTTGCGATTGTGAACCGGTTCGGAATGTAGGATCGGCAGTGAGACGGCAATTGAAAATGAATGCACTTGAGATTGCACAAAACAAACAATGTATATTTACAGGCACAAATACACTATGTACAGTATTTACAATAAATTGTGCGTTGCACGAATTTATGATGATCGTAGATCGTGAAGATTCACCGACGTCGCGGAGAATTTGCGATTGAGATTGCGCTGTATTAAAACCACGTGTTTGTTCAACACGTGGTCACCATTCTACTAATTTCGTGGATTTGCACGAACTAGATTAACCGCGAGTTCGCGTTGGCCGTCGGCACAGAATTCGCGTTGCGATGCTGAGTTCTTTCGAATCGAAATTCGTTAATTGCACTAGAAATTTTTGGAATCAGTACTGCACGTGTTTACCGTAACGATACAAAACCGTAATGGCCGAACCACCGGCTTCGTCGTAGCAAGAGCCGTTGGCTTCTTCCCGGTGACGTCAAGCTCGGTGATTGGTCAGCCTGACCGGCATCCAAGGTGGCGTCGGTTGAAATCAACGCATTTTCGAACACTATGACTTATAACCGTATAATCTATAATTTATAAAGTAGGGGGGATTGAGCCAATAAGGCCTACGGTTGTATTTAGTTGGAATATAACTCATTTGCTGTATTTATTATTTTACATTATATTACATTTCATTACATTACATTACATTATGTCGGCTATGTATGTCGGTTGTGTTGGTTACGTATGTTGCGCGTTACACACTTTCTGTAGTTCCCAATTTGTGAATATCCTTAGCTGTTTTACCTGCATTCAGTTTAGGTACATTCATTCATTTATTATTCATTCATTCCTTCATTTTGATATTGATTGATTAAAGCTATACATTGATCTGATTCGATTTTTCTTGATATATTGATTCATTTCTGCTTCATATTTCATTTCTGCTAGTTGCCTGTTACCATGATTTATTCTAGTTTCATTGATTTATTATTTTATTTTACTAACTAATATTATTTGACCGAGAGTTGTTTTTATTGGGCTCACGGGACTTACCTGATCGCATGCGCTGTTGAGGTTGTTTGACTTTACTGGTTGATTTTGTCAAAGTTAAATGTTTTATTCTATTTATTTATTCGACCCTTCGTTCTGTGGCGACTCCTGATTCCGTTGATTCTGTTGTTCTGTTGTTTTGTATAATCTGTTTTCTGCGGCGCGATATGTAGTAATACAGTGTGTCCTACAATCTGCGCTATCTGTGGATCTTATTCGGGTTGGTCCATTTGATTTCATTTTATTTTTCCTTATTGTTTGTAATTTGAATTTATATTTATTTCATTCCACCCTATTACAAACATATGATTCATATTTATATATAATAATTAACCGTAGTGTTGATTTTACTAACTGATTTATCCTCCATCTTGATCTGTCTGGAAGCTTGATTTGATGTTCGTGTGCTTTATACCTTCGTGATAGTACTGTATATCAGACTTAGCTTTGATGATAAGTTTGATGGTAAGTATGGATTCCTAGGATTGCGCGGCTGCACGATGGATGGTTTTGCAGTCGATAACTGTGTGTACCGGGTAACTGGCGCGCGGTAGGTAATTGCTGCGCGGCAGATAATTGGTCTGTGGATAACCGTTACGGAACCGTTACGGAGCGAGCGGCCGCGTATTATGTGGTGGATGGAATATTTTCGGTTGGTAATATCTCTGGTGCTGCGGTTGGTTACCGACTGGGGATAGCTTTACGGCTTATCTTCGGGCAGTATTGCATGCTTTACTTATTACGATGCGTTTTGCTATCGTTATCTTTCGTAGGTACCTTACTTCTGGTTTTCATCGCGGTGATTTATTGAAAGTTGTTGAAGTATTTTTGCTTTTATTTCCGCTTTTCGCTTTTGAACGTTTATATATTCTGCATAATTAGTTGATTAATTTGATGATTTGGTGGTTAATTAGATGGTCGATAATCATTATGGTATGGACTAGGGAATTCGATCACTAGGTATCTATGTTCTTTATGGTTTATGGTCGCGCTCTTTATTTTACTTCGCCCTGTTTCCTATTTTAGTTGACGTTGACATGGTCATCGGTCATCTATGATGTGATGTGATACGAAGTGTTAAGTGATAAGTGTCAATTGAACTGAATTAATTAATTAATTGAATTGAATTTATTGAAATTATTGAATTTTGAATTTTCTAATTTAAATTTTGCATTTATTCGTGCGGATGTGATTGCTGTCACAGTGCGCGTACTAATATGGTACGCTCGGAGGTATTGTATTGTAGTGTAAGTGCAGTGTATTTGTTAATGTGGTATCATTAGCTCCGTTTTGCGCATTTTATGCATTCGGTGCATTTACATTACTTACTATTATATATTATATATTATATGCTGTATTATGTTATATTGTATTATGTTATAATATTGTATTATAGTATTGTTATTGTATTCTATTGGTTATATCTGTGGTTATATCTGTGATGATTATATATGCGATTATATTTGCGGTTATATTTATTAGACTTAGTTTAATGGGTCTTGTATTATGGAATTTAGAAGAGGCTCTCTGCATTGGATGGATTAATGAGTTTATATCATATGCGTACATTGCGTTTATAATCCCTTTGCATTTTTTAAGGGTGGGTTTGATTTTGATTCTGGTTTCTTGTTTCTTAGTTCTTAGCTCCTTAGTTCCTCTTGTAGTATCATGCATTGTTTCTAAGCTTTTTGGGGTTGTTTGGGCTCCCAGGCATTGTCAATTAATTGTAGACTATAAGATGTGTCATATATCCTTTAGCAATATAGATATGAATAACGTGTAACGACATTGGTTTATTGGTTTATTGTTCGCCGTTCACTATTCACTATCCTTATTCTTTTCGTATTTTTATTCTTGGTCACTTGACATGTTTCAGTGACTTCTTCTTCAATTGAGTGTTACGTTTTACGTTCCATGTTCCTATAATATTATTCACTGCTCTTTTGTAGCTCTTCGTACCCCCCCTCAGGATACTGTTTTGCATACTATGTTTAATTCAATTCTAGTGCAGCTGTGACAGTTGTGAATCTGTGTATTTTGAATACTTACGGTACTTTATGCAATCTTTTGTACATTAATTACCCTTTCTTAATTACAATTCTGATTCTGATTTTGATTCTGATTTGGAAAGTGTTAGTTCAGTATTGGTTAATACGTCTGGTGTTCAGGGAGGCATACGCTGCGGTAGTCCGTCCTGCATGATACAATGTGTTTATGGTTTTCTATACATACATATATGCGTTATGGTTCCTTAAATTCTTTGAATTTCTTGACCGTGGATCTTATATGACGGTCTTATAGGAGTGCCTGGCTTGGTTTAGCACCTATATGCCTTTTGTATTAATTGGTATTAAAGGGGGTTTAATGGAACTGCATCATTTAAACTGACTATGGTATGAGGAGTTTAACCAATTATCTACATCGGTATACTTATTAAATTGATTATATTTGCGTAATGTAACGGATAACCGCCGGGGGGTTGCCGGCTCAGCCGGTAAGTCCGGGGTTCAGGCGAACGAATGAATAGAGTCGGTTGGTAGTGGGTAAAAGTAAATATATTTTCTTAATCCTAGTCTCTAAAGTTACACGAGTACTTAATCCTACGGCCCTGGGTTCCTATCAATCTAATGCACTTATATCTACGGTCGCGGCGCGCTGCTTAAATCTACGGTCCTTATGTTTACGGCCGCGAGACGGGTCGGCGCGGTGCTTAAAACTACGGTTACGGCGCGGTACTTACAACTACGGTACGATCATCGGCGCGGCGCGGTTGCGATCGCGCGACGGAAAGTTGGCCGTCGTTAGCGCTGCGTTTCGGTGCGGCGGGGGTAGCGGGAGGTGAGGGTGATCGGGTGTCCGATGCCTTTATGGGCGGACGGCCGTAAAAACAACCCGTCCTATACCCAGGCAGTTAGGGGACCGTGCTCCGGTGGACGCCGTGGAGACGTAATACGTCCGGGCCGGCGGTCAGGAAGCCGCCGAGAGCGAGCTCTCGGCCGTGGCCAAGGATACAGCTGACTTTATCGGAGGACGGCCGTAAAGACAACCCGTCCTACCGAACGCTGCTGGAGGATTCGAAGGTGCCCAAAAATCGTAGCTGATCGTGTCTCATTATCGCTTGCCGTATGGTTCGCTTCCGAGTGTCGATCTGATTTCTGCCGTGTCGCGGCCCGGTATATCAATACTCGCGAGGCCGTTTGCCTCGCGAGTTCGCGCTACACGCGGTCGCCACCTATCGGCGGCGTCGGTACTAGCGCGCTGGCGGGGCCCGCGGTTTCGCGGCCTCGGGCTCCTCACAATATTTGGAGTGTCTTCGTTACATATTATATATACACATATGTTCATAGTAATTTTGATCTATTGTAGTGTAGTTTAGTTTTCTTGTACCTTTATATTATGATTTAGTAGTAATATGGTTGTATGTGGGGTTTATTATTGATTGTTTATTATTAATTAGTTTTCACCACGCGCTGTATTGCATCGACTTACCTGTATCAGTATTAATATTAATACCATACTTATCGGAGCGGTATTATAATCCAGTAACAATCTAATCTACTCAATTTATAACTATTTGAATTGTTTGATCTGCCTTATGGTTTATGCCGATTTAGGTCTCATGTGCTCCCCATATTATATCAGATGGGTATCCTCTTCTCCTGTTATCCGTTAATTACACTCTACCTCCACTTCCATTGGCTGGCGTTTTTATTGCCTTCATTTGATCATTGATTTTACTCCATCATGTTCGCTTGCCAACCACGTTGAGGTTGTGGTCGCGTAAATGTTCCTGCAAGTAAATTTAAGTAACTTAATAGTTTCAATGAATGGTTTCAATCATTAGTATCACATTACGCTCACCTATTTATTTTCCTCCCAGCTCACTTTCTGGTTATACCCTATATTCTATATTTTATACTGTACCTTATTTACCTTTACCTCTGATAATAATTAGTACCATTCTGTTGTTTTGTTTGCTTCTCTTCTCTCGTGGCTGGCTTGCTATTTGCTATCTGTCTGGCGACTTTATTTTACGTTACGGTTGACATCCATGGTTTATTTCATCTCAAATTTATGGTTTATCTTGAGTTTAATTTTATGTGATTTTATTGTCCGCTAGTGTTGAATGTTAAATATTCCTCTTCTGCTATTTGGCTGCAGGGCTGTATGTATGTATGTTTGACGTTTTAGGTTTTGGAGGATTTGTTGGTCATTTGCTTATGTCCAGTTCACATATGCTCGCTTGCCTGCTAGCGTGCAATACTACTTATGTTTACTTCACAGTTTCTCACGTTCTCATATTGCTTACTGTTTCTTTTACTGTTAACTATTCATTAACTGCTCTATTGCATTAGATGCATGTATATATTTATTTCCCGTTGTATTTGTGATTTGATTTAACCAGTTGTTTAGTATGTTTAGTATGCTGATTATGACAGCTGTTATTGAATGTATGGGCTCCTCTATTCTATTCATGGGCTTCATGTGCTTATTAATTCCTATTCATTATTCATTATTTATTTATTCATTCACACATTCATTTATTCATTTATTTATTCATTTATTCTTTACTCACTATTTATTCATTATTTATCGTTGCATATTTGGGGCATTCGAAGCGCTACTCGAAGCGCTATGCTTGTCATGAGCGTGTGTGTGTGTGTGTAAAGTATGTATGGGACAGGTCATCGAGGATTGCAGCCTACCAAGATGTGGCACAGTCAACCGGGGAAAGGACTCGCCCCGGGCCCTGGCTGTGCTGAAGAGCAAGCCCTGTTAAAACAGGTGAACACATGGCGCGACCACCCGTTGAGCAGGAGCTCCGGTTCCTGGTCGTGGCCGAAGAAAAATGGCCTGTCCCCGTGGAAGGTCCGGTGGGCGTGATGACATCTAGGATAAGCCACATCATCATTATCAACCAACCATGGTGGACGAAGATGGACACGGTCAGCCGTGGAGATACGATGTCCCGGTTCCTGGCCGTGTCGAAGAGCAAGCTCCTGCCCTGGCAGGTGAACACATGGCGCGACCACCCGGAATGGGCTTACTTCGGTTCCTGGTCGTGGCCGAAGAAAGATCCTGTGCCTTACCGTACAGGTTGAAAATGTCCTACCGCTGGAGGTGCAACGGCGTGGATCTGCAGATGCCCCATGTGCCTAGTGCATGGCGTTTTTGCGGGCGGCCGCAATAACGCGAAATGCGTTGAAGTGCCGAAGCGTCGTTGTGGCTATACGCTGGTATTCCTTTATGAATTCTAACTAGTGAAAAGGTGCCGGCGGCCCACGTTAGGGGAGAGGTTTTCGTGGGTAGTATGTTCAGCCTCGGGAGTGCTCACTCTGGGCTGCCCGTCTAGGTCGCCCCTTCAGGGCTGTGGCCTACTCTTGGGCTAAACTCAACCCTTAAGGGTTGGGTTGCCAGGTGTTGCCCCTTCTGGCGTTGCCTCTTTGGGTTTGCCCTCACCTCACGGGCGCCAGGCTGCCCCTCCAGGGCGGACATGAGTCCCACACTGCCCGGGTCCCGTCTAGGCGAATAGACGAAAAGGGGAACCAACCCGCGCGTGCGCAAGCGCATTTCCTCTTCCAACTAAACCAAAAAAAAAAAAAAAAAAAAGGTTTCAGGGGGACCCACGGACCTGTCCAAGTGTACTGGCTGGGCGGGGAGGTGATACCCCGACGTGGCGCGTCCCCAGGTGGCGGATAGGGGAATGCTCGCCATGCACTTTTCGGAATGCATGGAGGGTAGGAGTGAAATAAAATAGCTCCCGCGGACCAAACACCAAGGGAAGGAAAACCCATCAAAACCTCCCTGTGACTGGGGGATAGGATACAAACACGGTAACCCCTGCCTGTGGTACAAGGCGATTGAAAGGGGGGCGTTTGCTGCTGTCGAAGTAGCCTCGCAGATGACCCGGGGCGATGCCGGTGGGATCTACGGATTCTGGCAGTTGATGCCCAGAAGAGCTCGGACCGGTGGCTTGATCCTCGAGTTACCTGGAGAGGACAGAACGGAGAAAGCTGCCAAGTTGGCTGATCGACTCCGCCAGGTGTTCAGTGGCACGGAGGTAAGGGTTGCCCGCCCCATAAAAATGGGCGAGGTTAGGGTGACCGGTCTCAACAACTCGGTCACCCCGGCGGAGGTTGCGGCCGCATTGGCCGCTGCGCGGGTTTGCTCCGCTGAAGAAATTAAAATGGGGGCGATTCGCACCCCCCCCCCCCGCCGAAGGATGGGATCTGTCTGGGCGAGATGCCCTCTAGCGGCACTCAAAAAGTTATCCGCCTCTGGAAGGGTTCTGGTCTGGTGTTCCTCGGCCAGAATACAGGCGCTACCACCGCGGCCATTGCAGTGCTAACGCTGCCTGGAAAGAGGGCATGTCAGGCAGCGATGCACCTGCGAAGCTGATAGGTCCGACCATTGCTATGCGTGCGGAGAGTCGGGCCACGTGGCCAGCAAGTGTAGCGCCACCCCGCGGTGCCCCGTCTGTGCGGACCTGGGGCGGTCCGCTGGGCATCGATTGGGGGAAAAGGTTGTGCCCCCTCCTACTCCCAGAGGAAGAAGAAGAGTGCCGTTGAAGGGGCAGAAACAGCCCCCAAGGAACAGGCATCAAGGACCAAGCCTGCGGAGTCGAAGAAGGGGGGCAAGAAAAATCCCCCTGCCAAGTCGGCGAGTAAAAATGCCGCGGAGGCGGCTCGTAAAGCCTAGGTATGGGGCCCAAGGGCCCTGTACTTCAGGCCAACTTGAACCACTCGGCCAGGGCTCAGGAGATGTTGTTCCAAACCCTGGCCGAGTGGAAGGCAGGGTTGGCGGTGGCCGCGGAGCCGTACCGAGTCCTCGACAGACCAGATTGGTTCGGGGACGAGGACGGCTCCGCGGCGATTATGGACACCGCAGTACCTCCACACCACGCCCCACTGGAACGGGGCCGGGGGTTCGTCGGAGTGCTGTGGGGTGAAATAGCGGTGGTGGGGCTCTATGCCCCGCCCAGATGGCCTCTCGCGCAATATGAACAGTACCTGGACCGGGTGCGGGACTTCGTCTCCCGTTGTTCCCCCCGGCCAGTGCTAGTCCTCGGGGACTTTAATGCCCATGCGTCACTTTGGGACTCCCCGAGGATAGACGCGAGAGGCAGGGCGGTCGTAAATTGGGCGGCGGGGCTAGGACTCCACCTGCTCAATGTGGGCTTCGTTAGCACCTGCGTGCGTGTCCAGGGGGAGTCTCTAGTCGATCTGTCTTTCGCTACTCCCCTGGCCGCGCGTATGGTGCAGAGATGGAGGGTGGTGGAAGAGGCGGTCGCACTTAATGACCATCTATACATCCGCCTCGACCTTACAACCACCGCTACGATGGGCGCTGAAGAGGATGGACGAGGACGTGCTGATGGCTGCAGCCCTCGCTCTGGCCTCGCTGCCAACACCTGCCGGGCCGGTTGCGGACATTGGGGAGGAGGTAGAATGGTTCCGGAGAGCCATGATGGCGGTGTGTGACGCCGCCATGCCCCGGGCCAAGAATCTCCCCAGGCGGGCCGCCTACTGGTGGACGGGCGAAATTGGTGATCTGAGACGAGATTGTCTCGCAGCCCGTCGCCAGTGGCAAAGGGCCCGCAGAAGAAGGACATTCCGCGACCCAGCGAGGGAGGAGGATCTGTACGGGCAGTACCGAGTTTTGGAGACTGCCCAACAGGCAGCCATCAGGGAGTCTAAATCCCAGGCATGGGACGAGCTCCTAGGCTCTCTCCAGAAGGACCCATGGGGGCGCCCATAAAAAATGGTGATGGGCAAGCTTAAGCCCTGGGCGCCCCCGGTCATGGAGAGCCTCGACCCCCAGTTTTTGGGACGGGCAGTCGACACCTTGTTCCCACGATAGAGGGAACACACCCGCCCCTCGCCGGACCACGAGGAGCTGGATTGGTCCGACGAACTGGGGGTCGCGGAGGAGGAGCTGGACGATGCCGTCAGAAGGCTCGGGGCCAAGAACACCGCCCCGGGCTTGGACGGCATCCCCGGCAGCGCCTGGGTTATCGCGTCCGGCGTCCTAGGTCCGAGGCTGTGCCGCCTCTTCAGCGCCGCTTTGGAGCAGGGGGTGTTCCCCTCGATTTGAAAGGTAGGGCGGCTGGTCCTCCTCCGAAAGGACGGACGGCCCGCAGATTCTCCCTCTGCGTTTTTCCATGATATATACCTTAACACTCCTCCTAAAACTCTGCATCCTTGTTTTCTAGTAAAAATTCATTCATTGTCAGTAATATCTCTCTTACTTATGAGGCCTAATTTCTTACTTAAATAAATGTATCTCGGTTTCGCTAATGCTTTCGTGAAAATGTCGGCTATTTGTTCCTCACTTTTAATGTATTTAACATTAATTTCACCTCTTTCATACAGATCACGCACAAAGTGAAACTTAATATCTATGTGCTTAGTTCTTTGATGGAATTCAGGATTTTTAAACAATTTTAACGCACTCATATTATCTACATACAACGTATAGTCAACATCATTCATTTTACAATCATTAAACAATTTTTTTAGCCAAACAATCTCTTTTGCCGCTGACGCTGCGCTTACATATTCGGCTTCAGTCGTTGGTAATGATATGCATTGTTGTCGCTTACTTTGCCACACAATTGATGCATTCGCAAATTTACAAACCAAGCCAGATGTTGATTTTCGAGTCTCCTTATCCCCTCCAAAATGTACGCTTCGAAATTTCCATTTTTACTATAAAATAAACCTACGTCGACGGTACCTTTTAAAAATCTTATTATTCGTTTCACAAGTGACCAATGCGCTTTAGTTGGTTTACCTAACACTCTTGATGCTATATTCACAGCAAAGCTTATATCCGGCCTACTTATTGTTTGTAAAAACATTAGATTACCCACGGCTTCACGATACGGTACATCACTACAATTGTCTTTAATAAAATCGCTCGCATCCCAACCAACCTCTATTGGAGTTGATACATAATTTGCGTCTGTTAAATTAAATTTTCGAACAATGTTTTCAATAAATTTACTTTGGCTAATGAAAATTGATCCGTTTCTCAGTCTGTAAATTTCTATCCCAAGGAAATTCGTTACGTTTTTCGTGCTTGTCATCTTAAAATTCTTACCTAGTTCAAAAATCAGTTTATCTATTAAATGATCGTGCGACGCTGCCACAAGCCCATCATCAACATAAACCGCTAGAAACATTTTTCCATCGTTTTCATCATAGATATAAAAACACGAGTCGGCTGAACTTTTATTAAACCCAAATCTTTTAATAAAATTGCTAAAATGTTCGGTCCAGTATCTCGGAGCTTGTTTCAGCCCATATAAACTTTTTAACAACTTACAGACACTTGCTGTTCCATCATGAAATCCTTCAGGTTGTTTCATATATATCTCCTCGTCTAAATTTCCATACAAGAACGCGGTCTTTATGTCAAACTGACCCAAACTCAAACCATTACACGCAGCGATACTTAATAAAAATCTCACGGTATCATAACGGACTACCGGACTGAATGTTTCTGAATAATCAAGCCCTTGTATTTGCGAACATCCTTTTATCACTAACCGCGCCTTAAATCGTTCTGTATTATCGGGATTTGTTTTCTTTGTGAAAACCCAGTGACTACTAATAATTTTCCGATTTGCAGGTTTTTCAACCAACATCCACGTTTGATTTTCACGTAAAGCATCCATTTCTTCTTCCATAGCATTAATCCAAAAATCTCTCTCATTATAATTAACTGCTTCCCTATAATCAGAAGGTAATTTTTCTGCACGAAAAGTAACCGGGCAGCCGTAAAATTCTGTCTGTTTGATCGTTCGCCTATCACGAAGCTGTCTTACGTTGTCATTCTCGATTGAAGATTGCAAAGGCTGTTGTACTGGATCTTCTCTGTTATTGATTTCTATATCGACTTCTGTATTTGTTAAACTATCTGTACTCTCAACAATATCTAAATTTTCCCTGACCTTGTCGCTCCTTTGAAATGTATTTACATCAACGTTATTTGCTATTAGTCTCTCCGGTTTAAATAATACATCGCGGCTCAACACTACGTCTTGTAAACTAGGCACATAAACGCGATACCCCTTGCAATTTTCAATATACCCTACTAAATACCCTTTTACAGCTTTTCTGTCGAGTTTTCTTCTCTTTTGATGCGGTATATGAACAAAACATTCTGTTCCGAAAATTTTAAAATTCTGTATATTTGCCTCTTTGCCATACCATAATCCATAGGGGGTCTGACCTGACTGTTTTGACGGTCCCGATCTATTAATGACATACGCAGCTGTATTCGTCGCTTCAGCCCATAAGGACAAAGGTAATTCCGGCTTGGAGTATAACATTGACCGCGCAGCCTCGACTATAATTCTATTTTCCCGCTCTGCGACACCATTCTGTTGAGGTGTATACGGAACACTTAGGGTATGTTTTATGCCCTTACTGCACAAATAACGCTCGACGTGCCTATTCTTGAATTCTTTTCCGCCATCACTGTGAATTTCTTTTATGTTTTCCCCGAACAGATTTTCAATTTCATTGCAAAATATTTGTAACTTATCAATTACTTCTGATTTTTGCTGCATAAAATAAATTTGTCTAAACCCAGAGTAATCATCCTTAAAAATGAGAAAATATCGTTTCTTGCCAATCGATTCATGCTCCATCGGCCCACATACGTCGGCATGTATAATCTCGCGACATTTCGTAGCACGATCGCTTCTATTATGAAAACTAAGTTTATGATGTTTTCCATACGCACACCCTTCGCAAAAAACGCTATCTTCTATTACATGAATCCCCTTATTTTTCAAAAAAAATTTTACATGTTTAAAGTTTTGATGGCATAATCTTTCGTGCCATACCTGTAAGCTTTCGTTGCAGGATTTAATGTCTCCTTTTTCGCTATTAACATTTCCAGCCAAATTACATTTTTTCGGTGTCACAACGCGTAAATTTACTTTGAACAAATCACCCCAAATAGAGCCGGTCGCTATAACTGTTCCGTCGCGTGAAAATACACATTTTTCTCCATACTCGGTAATCGCGTGATCAACCCCTTTCCTAGTAACGGTAATTATTGAAAACAGATTTTGGCTTAACTGCGGTACAAATAAAACGTTGTACATAATACCCGGTATCCATTTACCATCTACATATGTTTCAATTTCAACGTTACCTTTTCCATACACAGGAGTAAGCTCTCCATTACCTAATCGAACGGTAATCGGCTCTTCAAATTTCTCGAAGTCGCTGAAGAAATCTCGTCGGTGTGTCATGTGATCGGTTGCTCCAGAATCGACCAGCCAGATGTCTTCGCCCTTGAATTCGCTGCTGCTTCCTACAAAGGCCTGCTTGTAGGCCGAGGTCGAAGTCTGCTGCACTGTATGTACGCCACCGCTGCTTCGTGTGCGGAAATTTCCATTCTTCTTAAAACAGTTCCTGCTGAGATGTCCTTTTGATCCACATATGTTGCAACCAATACAATCTTTTCGGATGTGGTCTGCTTTGCCGCACGTATAACATCCAGAAAAACTATTCTTTCGACGCTCATCTTGATTCGGTCTGTGGTTATAATTATTTTTCGAAAACGATGTATTTGACGACCTTCATTTCATCAATAATGCCACAGCCATGTCCTCGGAGCTATCCTGTTCATGAGTTCTAACTTCCTCAGTCATCAATCGCGCCGTCAAATTTTTAAGAGTTTTCTTCCTATCTTCCACGGAATCCCACGCACTATGAAAGTGATTAAATTTCTTAGGTAATATTGACAATATGCGTGTCAATATCATGGAATCCGGAACTGCACCACCAAGACTCTTCATTTTAGTCGTTAGCTGTTCAACTTTTGCCAAGTTATGACTAACACTTTCACCAGAGTCCCACTTAAAATCAAAAAATTGTTTTTGCACAATTGATAAATTTTCGTCAGACTTCATATCGTAAACTGCATTAACTTTCTTCCACATCTCTCGTGCAGTTGTGCAACTCAAGAGTAAGTCAAGAGGTTTTTTCTCTACTGATGTCATGATCAACCTGCGAGCTGTTTTATCAGCCTTTAAAAACTTCTGTAGGTTGACTTGATAATTTACTGAGTCTTCAGCTGGACGCTCCAGTTTTCCTTCGCACACATTAAGCGTATCATCGTCTTCGTCTAACAATGTGTGTATAACGAAACGCCATTGAAGCCAATTATCACTGTCACGGAGCTTTTCTATTTTTAAACTCATAGACTCCATTTTCAATTTTTGCACAACTCACTGCACTTTCTAATCGAATTATTTACACTGATAACTTGTGTGAAAATCTGGGCCCATAACCTGTTGAAGGGTTATGAAATAAATACTCGCCTAGAGTATAGTGTGTAAATAATTATATATATTTAGAAACGGTGGAAAGAAGACTTCTGTACAAGACGGGCGCACAATTAGAACTAAGCAAAATACGGCGACAGTTCGTACAAAAACATACCTGGAAACTCGCAGGCGTCTCCAAACCTTAGTTTACCTGAAGTGCAATAAAAGTGAAAGGGAACAGATTTTGACTGTTTCCTAACATCTGTAGGATGTGGAGTTTTTCCATGACATATACCTTAACAATTACAAACCGGCGATGGCTTCTGGAAGCTGTCGTCTGCTCACCAAGTTTCGGGCTCTCTGTCAGAAATATGCAAACGATTGTGCTAAACCCTCATGTAACCAAGTATAGCCTAAATCTATGAATGCTTCTTTCATATCTCTTATATCTCCTGTGGCACTATGGCTCGTCTGTCCGACCAACTAGCAAAGTAGAGAACTGTATTAATTGAATTGAACTCCCTTTGGAGGCGGGGATTGTAGAACCCGTCCCCAGCTTCCTTGGCCCGACGTCGTTAAAAATGAAGCAAAAGGGGTCGCGCGCGAAGTCCTTATTATAGCTAACGGCGGGTTTCACGTGCATGGGCGCGACTTGGCCACACTCCTTGGACGTTGACTGATCGCTGATCCACTGACCTGTTTTTATCATCACCCGCAAGCGGGCGGCGGAATTCGCTCGTCGCTCGTCCGCATGTTTCTCCCATCTCTTGATGAGGCGCTTCGCCTCCAACGAGTGGCTCACGCGGTGCGGGTGATCTCTGACCTGCTGAAGTCTCAATTATACTCTAACTTCAATTGTGCAACTGCTTGGGCAAGCAGCTAGGGAAATAACCAACTGCGATTACCGGCTCATCAACGGTTGAATCCATCCAATCTTAAATCTAATTTCTAGCTCACATATGTACCTAAAACCAGAGTACGAAACCTCTCATAACTCTAATGTAACCTTTCACTCTGCGAACATCGTTTCTAGCATTCTGCTGATTCTAAATCCTGAAATAGTGATCAGCAGCCTATTTTGTGAACTTACATTTATGGCCCCTTAGCTTCAACTCCCACGTTAATACAAAACTCAATTTACGAATCCCTCTCAACTTCTAATCACTAGTATAGATATAACATACTCTTATCTGCAAACTATATTCTATCAACCTAAATATAATTGCATTTCCTGCGCTGCACGACTGTCAATCGGCAACCTCAAACTCCAGGCTCATCACGTTCGTGTCCTGGTTCTTTGCTGGGCTATGATTTGAAATATGGAATTGAATTTCCCCTGGAGGCGGGGTTTACAGAATACATCTCCAGCCTCCCTGGCTTGTCGTAAAAGGCGACTAAAAAGGGACCTCGCGCGGAGTATCTCCAGATTGGCGCCTTCAGGCCGTCGTACACGGACGCAGCTCGCTTGCAGTTCTTCTTACATCGGCCGATGGTCGTCTCATCGACTTAGTTCTGGACATTACGTGCGAGTGGGCGACTTAATACGCTCATCGCCCGCCGGTGCGCGCCTTTCACCCGCTTGACGAGACGCTTAAAACTTCTAGCTCTCACGCCTAATTTTAAATCCAGTCATGAAAACTCAACTCTAATACATGCTTCATTGTTCGAATACCTACCTGTCTCCCTGGCAACGCTTAATTTTGAGAAAGATTCGCATCAATTGCCTTCGCGGGACTGTATTAATTGCCTCTTAATTTTATTCTTATGATAAGTTAAATCAAATCTACGACTCTTCTCAATTCTCAATCATAATACTAACATAGTCCATCAACTACGAATCATTGACCCTGGTTCCTTGTCAACTTTAGAATTTTTGACTATTTCAAGATTGCGTTTCATTAATTTAATCATAATCGCATTTTGCACAGCATGATTTTCAATTGATGACCTCGAGCTTCAGGCGTATTAAGCTCGCGTCCCGACCCTCTCCCGGACTCCGATCCGCGGTTGATTTTCCTTACCGTACTCCCCGTGTGGGCCCTTCCCAACTGCTAGTTGCCAAAGGTGACGGAACTCGTTAACCCGGCTTCGGACTGCCAGGCCTGCATACTGCACCCATTAAATTTTTAAGTCGGATTTTGTATGGCTTGGCAAGAGGCCCGTGCGGAAGTGCTCATTCGCGGCTTCCCTTCCTCCCTGCTCTCGCTCAGCGTGGCCTCACGAGTACGACTTCGCCTCAATTTTCCAGACACGCGAATAATATACTTGGCATCGATTGTGCCGGTAATGATCAACTCAATGAGTGAACCCTACCTTCGAACTTCTGTATATGTGCCCTATTTTATGACACGAGTACAGCATTCCTATTACTGGACTGGGTAAACACAAACATTAAGTTATGATCAAACAATAATGCCTGCAAGGCGTCCATTTATTAATAACATTCTACGTAACTCCTTACCTTCCCTTACAAATGTTTTCTTGACATATAAATTCACAGATAAACATACAGATACAATAATACACATACTAAACTCACATACTTAACTCACATACTCGCAAACATAATTAGGTGGTCGGGTTGAGTACGTGCGTGCGTTTGGCTTGCCCTCACTAATGCCATTAATTTTGCCGGTCTGGCCTCAGCCGCAGCCCGCGGCCACCCCTCGCCCGGGATCCGCGTGTGCCGCGGGAGTGACGGGAGCCTCGCCAGCGGACTCGACGAGGCACCATTAACCCTGCGCGTTCTCTTGCTCTCTCCACACTCTCCTTTTTGGTCATCACCTCGGTCACAAACGATATGCGAGAGCGTCGCCTTCGTCTATCCAGAAGACAGCTTGCAAACGACTCTGGAGTCAGGTCCCCTACCTCCAGGTATAGAAGTGTTCGTTGCACTGCCCAACGATCACACACAAACACTGTGTGGCAAGCATCATCGTCCACTGGAGGATCGCAAAACCAGCAGCTCGGGGACGGACTTCTTCCTATCCGATGGAGATAATGAGCAAAGCATCCGTGACCTGTCATCGATGATGGTTTAGATTATAGGTAAGGTAACGTGCTCCATTGCTCTCCACCCACGCCTCGATGTTGGGAATCAGCCTGTGAGTCCAGGCGCCGCTCTCCGAGATTGTCCATCGAGTTTGGCTGCGATCGAAGGTGTCATATTCCACCGCCTGCGGCAGATTCACGCGCTCTTCCGGGTCCTCCGCCTCCTCGTACTCATACAAAGCGGCCCTGGGCCTTATTAACAAGTCCCACGGCATGCAACCTGACAGCGCGCACAATGCCTCGGATGAAACGGTACAATACGCGCGTGTCACGCGCAGTAACCCCAACCGCTGTGTCGACGTCAATCGCTGTCTCACACATCCGTACTCCACCGCCTCGCTCCATACCGGAGACGCATACAAAACTATAGATTCTAGCACTCGGTAATACAGCAAACGCAGTTTCGGAACGCATCCTCGTGGATTCGGTAGCAGCCACGAGAGGTGCTGCGCTACTTTCACTGCCTTCTCACATACCCGGCTCATTTGAGTATGAAAGAGTCTGCTATTACTGAACATCACACCAAGGTACCTAATCGAGCGCGATGTCCTGATTATCGCGGCCTCGTAGGATAGTACAAGTCCGTCGGGTACGCGCCGCCCAGTTAAGAGCACTGCTTCAGTTTTCTCTTTCGCGAGAACCAGTCTCTCTCTTTCGTACCACGCCCCCACCACACGTAAGGCATGTTCTGCCAGCTCGCGCACTCTGTCTGATGATCGGGCTACTATGAGCAGCGCCATATCATCCGCGAAACCCATGGTTGTCACGTCTGGTGGCAGCAGCACCTCCAGCAGCTCGTCGTACGATAGGTTCCACAACAGTGGTCCCAACACTGATCCTTGTGGCACCCCACCAAATACAGCTGCTGCCACCCACTCACCGCTGGGCGTCCGGGTTCCCACTCTTCGCTCGCTTAAATAGCTACGTAACATGTCCATTATTATCGTCGGAAACCCACGACGCTCGGCTGCAGCCAGGATGCGGTCCCAACGCACTGTATTAAATGCATTTTTCACATCCAGGGTAATTAGCAGACAGTGATTTCGCCCTCTGCGCGCACGATCCCACTCCGACATGACCACCTTCATCGCCTGATGAGTTGATCTGCCCTCCGTGAACCCAAATTGACGCACCGACAGCCCTCCAGATAGGCGAATCGCTTCTAGCATTAACACGCGCAAAGCATATTCGAAACACTTCCCCATGTCTGACAGCATGCAAAGCGGTCGAAGGTCGGAGAGAGAATTACAGGCTTTCCCGGCCTTCGGTATTAAAGCCAGACGCCCTACTTTCCAAGCCCTTGGAAAGTATCCTAGCCTCAGACAGGAATTGAAAAGGGCACAAACCCAGCCGGATGCAGTGTTACGCAGAACGTGAACGGCCTCGCCAGGGATTTCATCTGGACCCGGAGCTTTTCCTTTCTTCAACATCCCCATTGCGTACCTCACATCTTCGTTCGTGAACACGTCCCCCTGGCGCGAGGTGCCCTCCCCTGGGCTTCAGCATCTCCTTCTGGTGTTAGGATGAACAGCGCTTGGCCCTGCGGCTACCCCCGCGATCTCGCGTGCGTTGGATGCCGACGACGTTGACGCTCCGTCCTGACGAGGCCAGATCAATGAAGCCTGCGCTGCTTCTTCTCCTCTTGCATCGCCTTCCTCCTCTTCTTCTGCTGCACTACTCCTTGGGATGGCAGCCTCTTCTTGTCGCTCCTGCTCCACCACGAAAAGCGCGGACACCGTTGCGTGGAACTCCTCTCGGTTGAGGCGAACCTGGGGCGACTTCCCCTTCAGACGGTTCATGACCGCCTTGTAGGGTTTCCCCCACTCGGCCAATATCCAGCATGGTTGACGATCAAGGACTATCCAGCTACGTATTAATAGGAGCAACGGCAGCGGAACTAACACGGACATCAGCAACAATAGTAGTGTTTAAACGGGCAGGCTGAACAAACAAGAATGGTGCGATAATGGTTAATCGACAAATGATCACTCAATACTTACTTACTCAGCGATGCTTGTCGTAGGATGACTGATAGTGATCGGCCGCGTCGCTCTTCCTCTGTTTTACTCCTCCTTCCTCTTCTTCTTCACCCGCCTCTGCTATACACGCGTTGGCGCGTGGGCGTTGTCGGTGACAGCGGGTCCTTTTCGCTGCGAGGATGAGCAATGTGCTGTGGTGTGCTGTGCTGACCTGCTGCGCTTAGTTATGCACAATAACCCCTCACTGCACCACGGCGCACGTATCGACACACGCGTATTGCTCCAAGCTTCGATTCGGAGCACCACAAACACTGCGAACTAGCGACTTCCCCAGTTAGAAATGTACTATATGAAGGCCCCTACGAGGTGCCCCAATTTATATCCAGAGCGGCCGGCAATCGTTGTGGCTGGGGGAACCTGCGAGGGGTAGTCCCTCACCCTTGAGCCCCGCTTTCGAGACACGCGCTTCGGCACACTCCCCTCGCTTTCTCGCCTCCCCTCGATCGAAGCAGGGGTCTCGTGGTCGTCTTCAACAAAGCCCGGCAACCCAAAACTTACCAAGCCTTCGATGAAAGGACCTAATCAAGTCAACATTAATAACGTGAATAAATTACAATTAACTCAATTGCACTCACTGATCAATAACAGTCAAGGGTGTTGACTTAATAAAGCATAGACCAGACTTTCGATTATATCAGATCCTATTTGCTGTGGAAGTATAGAATCAAGTCTCCCCTGGAGGCGGGGGTTACAGAATACGTCTCCAGCCTCCCAAGCCTGTCATCAAAGGCGACTTAAAAGGCACCGCGCGTTTAGCCCCTCTAGATAGGCGGCAACAAGCCGACATGCACGGATGAGGCCCGTTTGCATCCCTTCGGACTCCGGCCGATGGGTGACTCGTTGACCCGGTTCCGGCCGCTACCTGCGAGTGGGTGACGTAATCCGCTCATCACCTGCTTGTACGTGCCTCTCATCCGCCTGACGAGGCGCCCTAATACTTCTGGCTCTCACGTCTAATCTTAAATTCCAATCTTGATAACAATTCTAAGATATGCTCCTTTTTCCGAACACCTACTTCTCTCTCTGGAAACAAATTTTGAAAGGAATCCGCACCAACTTTCTCTCGCGGAAATTGTATCTAATTACCTCCGTATTTAATGATAAGTTTAAAATTCAAGGTTTGACCCGTATCAACTCTCAATTATAATATTATCGCGGTCTTCAACTGCGGATCACCAATTCTAGTTCCCTGCCAATTTTAGATTTTGTTGAACTTTGAACTCTATTACATTTTTCAAATTACATCTTAATCAATTTAATCAAATTTAATTTAAATCGCATTTTCTGCGGCGTACGATCTCCAATTAGCGCCCTCTAATCTCGGAGGCATTATGCTCGCGTCTCGGCTCTCCTCCGGATCCCAACTCGCGGCTTCTTCTCTGATCTCCCCCCCGGCCCTCGTTCTTTGCGGCATCCCGTGCCTGATCTTTCCCTCTTGCTGTACCTGCTGGGCAGTAGAGCGAGATCGATCGGCCCGATTCTTCCTCTTGCTGGCCGACTCTCGACGAACCATGACCCTATCTACTCTATTTTTTTGGACCCTCCTGCTGTACGCGAATATGTAGCTCCCTCCATGCGGCATCTCCTACACACACACTACACCTTGATAGTCAGGCACGGGTACTTTTCCCACATGACTCCCGCGCCCGTCAGCGTGCCCCTGCATATTTATTTTTTGTCAGCTACGCTTCACGTGAACAATAAAACTCCGACTTCTTTATTTTCCTTATTCTTTCCATTCTCCTTTGTCTCCTTCTGGTCGCTCGAGCAGGCCTCCTAGTTTATGCTACTGCCTTACTCTGCTTTACTGCTTCACTGTACTTTCACTCTATTACTCTATTATTCCTTGCGAACTCGCACCGCTTTTACCCTACGTCGCCTACTTTAGCGCCTTGCTCCTCATTGCCCGTTTATTACCCATCACCTACTTTATCGCCTACCCTACCCGACACCTGGTACAGCTTAACTCCAAATGTACCGTATGCCGCTTTACAAACTTTCCGCTTACAGCTGTTTCTGGCTGTTTTTCGTTGTTCTCTACCGTCCTCTTTCCCTATTCCTCCATTTATTTCTTTATTTATGTTTTTATTTCTCCACTATTTTCACCTTTTACATTCTGCTCAGGATCCACACCCATTCTTACTGTACACATCTGCTTTTACTTTTAATCTTTCAGTTTCTATGTGTTATGTTATCTTAATTTAAGATTCTCAGAACCTCCTTAATTTCAAGTACTATTCTTCTCCTTGATCACCCATTTTAGCCTCCCCATAACTTTAATTCTAAGATAACGAGCATTTATTCATCTACATCGCATCCGCACAAAGTATATTTAATTACTTTTAGACTACGATTCCCGCGATCAACTCTACCCTCAATTTAAATTCAATTTAAAATCCAAATCCAGAACTCCTCCCGGGTCTCAAGTCTAACATCAACACAATTTCACAACTCCAAATCATAAAGCTTAATTTGTCACTAATCTTTAATCCTGGAAACTTATAGCTCTAACACATTTACTGTGGAAGACTACATCCCATCCTCCTCTGGAGGAGCGGGGTTACAGAATACGTCTCCAACCTCCTTGGCTTGTCGTAAAAGGCGACTAAAGAGGAATCGCGCGCGAAGCCCCTTCAGATCGGCAGTATCGGACCCTTTGTACACGAACACGGTTCGGCGCACCCCCTTTAGACGCCGACCGACGGCAGACCCATTGACCCAGTTTCGGCCGCTACCTCCGAGCGGGTGACGTAATCCGTTCATCACCCGTTAGTACGCGCCTCCCACCCGCCCAACGAGGCGCTTAAAACTGCTAGCTTTCGTGCCTAATCTAAAATTCAAATTTCGAAAATCCAATTTTAATACATGCTACATTTCCCGAACATCTACCTTTCTCTCCAACGATTAATCTTGAAAGCAATCTGCACCAAGTTTCTTTCGCGAAAATTGTATTTAATTACCTTTAAAATTAATTTTCATGGCAAATTTCAAAATCAAGGTTTTGGTTCGTATGAATTCTTAATTATAATATTAATGTGGTTCTTCAAACACGAAACATCAATTCTATTTTTCTGTAAATTTTAGATTTTGATAAATTTTGAATTTTATTACATTTTAAATTTCCTTACATCAATTTAATCAAATTCAATTAAAATCGCATTAACATGACGCGCGATCCCCAATCAGTGACCTCTAATCTCGGACGCATTACGCTCGCGTCTCGGCTCTCTCCCGGATTCCGACCCGCGACTTCTTCTTTGATCCCCTCTCTCGCGCTCGCTCTTCACAGCATCCCGAGCTCGATCTTTCCCTCTCACTGTACCTGCCGGGCAGTGGATCGAGACCGGCCGGCCTGAACCTTCCTCTCGCTGGCCGACTCTCGGCGAACCGCGACCCTTCTTACTCTTCCCCTTATGTTCTCTGATTGCATCCGCACTATACGTAGCGTTCCGCTTACGACGCCCTTACACACATGTAGTATAGAATTGAATGAACTGAATGGATGGATGAATGCATGTGACAAACGACATGAGCGTTCCGAGCGCTACCGCGTGCTCTCGTATGAGCATTCCTTCGTTCGAAAAATTTTTCGCGTCCTCTCCCACGCCCGGAATTCGCCCATCGAGAGATTTAGCTCACCCAAATGTGTGTTGCGGTCGATGGTGTCCAGGCAACCCAAGACTTCCTTTCGCTCGCTATCATGCGTGCATTCCTCAGTGCGCGTAACCAATTCCATGCCCGAAATCCGCCCATCGCGAGGCTTAGCTCCCCCAAATGTGTGAAGCGGTCGCTGGTGTTCAGGCGGCTCAGCTCAATCTTACACATCTCCTGCGGAAACATACGGGTAGGGAAAAATGATTCTGCAAGGATAATGCACAGTTCCGGCGGTGTGTACGCACAGCGGCTGTAGAGTGTCCACCAACGCACTCTATACCTTCTATGGCTAAATGAAATCACCGTCGGTCAAAATAGCCTGCGTTATAAGCGGAGGTGCGCTGGGGCTTACCCGCGACGTTCTTGGACGACTGAACGCCTTTAGGTCGTCCGAGTCGGTCGATGTGTAAGCAACGTCGTGGCTACACAGAATGCTCTCCATCAAAGCACTTTGAGGTTGCCGGAGGTGTCTGTGGCTGATACGGAGCAAGTTTTTAGTGGGTATTGGGGTACTGTAACGATCCAACTCAGGGAAACTTGTTTTGGTATGTACCTTTGAGTCCCACACTGCCCGAGACCCCTCCTAACCCGACGGGTTCCTCGCTTACGTAAATGTATTTTCTTGCTGTCAAAATATTAAAAAAAAAAGGTTAGGTTAGGTTAAATTAGATTAGGTTAGGTTCCCCCCTGGAGACGGGGGGTTACAGAATACGTCTCCAGCCTCCTTGGCTTGTCGTAAAAGGCGACTAAAAAGGAACCGCGCGCGAAGTCCTTTCAGGTAGACAACGACGAGCCCGTCGCACACGAACGCGGCTCGCTGGCCGCTGGCTGACTCATTGACCCAGTTCTGGCCACTACCTGCGAGCGGTTGACGCAATCCGCGCATCGCCCGTTTGCACGCGCCTCCCATCCACCCAACGAGACGCTTAAACCTCACAGCTCTCACGCCGGTTCTAAAAACCAAACTTCAAACCAAATTAACATATGTATGCTTTACCGCCTGAACACCTACTTCTCCCGTTGTCAAATTTTGAAACAATCGGTATCAACTTTATTTCGCGAAAATCGTATTTAATTACCCCTAGATTTAATTTAATCTTCACGACAATCAAAAATTTAGTTTCGACACGTATCAATTCTCAATTATAATTCCAACGTGGCTTTTCAACTACAAATCATCAATTCTAGCCTCCTGATAATTCTCAGACTTTGATAAATTTTTTGAACTTTATTACACTTTTCAAATTACATTTTATTAACTTAATTAAATTTTAATTTTGTTGCGCACGCAATTTCCAATCAGCGACCTCGAATCCCGGATATATTATGCTTGCGTCTCGGCTCTCCTCCGGTTGCTGAATTCGCGGCTTCTTCTTTGATCCCCTGCGCTCGCTCCTCGCAGCATCCCAAGCTCTAATGGTCCCTCTCGCCATACCCTCTTCTCCTCAGATTCTCCGATTGCATACGTACTATACGTAGCATCCCGCTTACGGTACCCTTACATACGTGTAGTATAGAATTGAATCGGTACCCTCACATACGTGTAGTATAGAATCGAATGAATTGAATCTGAATGAATGGATGAATGCATGCGACAAACGACACGAGCCTACCGAGCGCTACTGCGTGCTCTCGAATGAGCATCCCCTCGTTCGAAAACTTTTCGCGTCCTCTTCCACGCCCGGAATTCGCTCATCGAGAGATTTAGCTCACCCAAATGTGTGTTGCGGTCGAAGGTGTCCAAGCGACCCGGGCATCCCCCATTCGCGGGCTCTCACGAGCACTCCCTCGTTTACGCGTTACGCTTCGCATCCTCTCCTTCATCTGGAATTCGCCCGCCGGGTGGTCCAGTTCACTCTTACGAGTGCTGCTGTCACTGGCGTCCAGGCGACCCGGAACCCTCGCGCACCGACATTCCTTCGATCACGCGATACCTTACGTTTCCATTCCTGAATCCGGATTTCGCCCATCAAGAGGACAGCTCACTCAACCCGGTGCTGCTGCCTCTGATGTCCAGGCGATCCGGCCTTACCTGTCGCGAGCTCACACGAGCTTCCCACGGAGACGAATTACCCTACGCGCTCTATCCTTAACCTGGAACTCGCCCATCGACCCAAATTGTGTTTTGGCTGCAGATATACAGGCGATCCAGGTCGGTTCGGTACGCATTTTAAAGGGCATCGTTGCGCGCTGGCAATGCTCTTTCGCGAGTCCATCTATGCTTGCTATTTGCCCATTAAGAAACTTAGCTAACCCAAATGTGCGTAGCGGTCGCTGGTGTCCAGGCAACCCAAGCTTTCCTTTCGCTCGCTCTCATGCGTACATTCCCCAGTGCGCGTAACCAAATCCAGACCTGAACTCCGCTCATCGAGAGGCTTAGCTCACCCAAATGCGTGATGCGGTCGCTGGTGTCCAGGCGGCTCAGGTTCTCCTTTTCTTGCAATTTTGCGAGTTTTCCTGCGTTTTCGCGACCTCTCCCGGGCTGAAATTCGCCCATTGAGAGGCTTAGCTCGCCCAAATGTGCGTTGCGGCCTCTGATGACCAAGCGACTCAGCTTATCCCATCCATTTCCTGCGTCGCAAACACACGGATAGGGAAAAACAACTCTTCAAGGAAAATTTTACACTGTCGGCGGTGTGTACGCACAGCGGCTGCAGGGTGCCCACCTAATGCATTCTGTACCTTCTGTGGCTAAATGAAATCACCGTCGGCCAAAACGAGCCTGCGTCATGAGCGGAGGTGCGCTGGGGTATATCCGCGACGTTCTCGGGCGACTGAACGCGTTTAGGTCGTCCGAGTCGGTCGATGGGTAAGAAACATCGTGGCTACACAGTATGCTCTCCATCAAAGCCCTTTGAGGTTGCCGAAGGTGTCTGTGGCTGATACGGAGCAAGTTTTTAGTGGGTATTGGGGTACTGTAACGATCCAACTCAGGGAAACTTGTTTTGGTATGTACCTTTGAGTCCTACACTGCCCGAGACCCCTCCTCACCCTCGCGTACGTAAATGTATTTTCTTGCTGTCAAAATATTAAAAAAAAAAAAAGGTTAGGTTCGGTTAGGTTAGGTTAGATTAGGTTCTATGGACCTATCGCTAGGCCCCGCGAAACTTATGCGGGACCGCAGGGCCGCAGGGGGCCGGGTCTGGGACCTTGGTCGCTATTGCATGCGGCACGAGGAGTGCCGTCATCGGGTGTGGCCCCCGATTGCGGCGGAGTGTGGCACGTAGGGGGAGGGCCAAAGCTAGACCCTCCCCCCAGAAAGGCGGCGTCACGGCGCCATGGGTGTTTGGGCCCCGGTGTTGTTCGTCAGAGGTCCCGGGGCCCTCCCCAACACCCAGCGTAGGCCGCCATGGTGGTTTTAGCCGGTAAAAACCCGGCACTACCTTCGGCTCCTCCCCAGGGGGGCTGGGGGCGTCTTTCGAAGATTCCTTCCACGTAAAAAAAAAAAAAGAGGTTCCACGGACCTGGCCAAGTGTACTGGCTGGGCGGGGAGGTGATACCCCGACGTGGCGCGTCCCCAGGTGGCGGATAGGGGGATGCTCGCCATGCACTTTTCGGAGTGCACGTAGAGTAGGAGTGAAATAAAATAGCTCCCGCGGACCAAACACCAAGGGAAGGAAAACCCGTCAAAACCTCCCCTGTGACTGGGGGATGGAATACAGGCACGATGACCCCTGCCTGTCGTAGAAGGCGACTAAAAAGGGGGCGCTTACTGCCGTCGAAGTAGACTCGCAGCTGACCCGGGGTGATGCCGGTGGGATCTACGGATCCTGGCAGGGCCTCCCTTGCCGGTAAGAACTGGGTCGGAGAGGCGAAAAGGTGGTTGCAGCGTCGTTGAGTTCTCCAGGGGCCAGGCTGCGTGGCGGTCTGGTGCGGGTGGCGAACCCGGAGTGCCCTAGCAATTATACCGTAATGCAGTGGTCACGTTTCGCTGGAACGGGAGGCTTGCCTTGACCGGCCGGCCTGCGAGGATGACAATCTCTTCAAAAATCCCTAGCCCCAAGCTGCGGCACGCGGTAAGGCGGGTGCCCCTGGAGTTAGCACCAGGGGTGGCTGGTGGGTGCATCAGTCGCTAGCGACCTACCTCATCTGCCTTACCCAGGTAAGGCGGCTCTGCCTGGGTGGACCTAGGATCCGACCTACTCGTGGGACGAACATGGAAAATTCTACAAACCAAAAACAAAACGCAGGACGAGACGAAACGATGACAAATCAGGCAAGGGAACCTGACACGGTCAGGTCGGCGAGGGATGAGGACACGGCGCAGCCGAGGCCCAGGAGGCCCGCGGTTCCCGCTCGGGCCAGAAGGGCGCGACCCATGTCGGCGGGATCCACCAGGGGCAGCAGGGCTTCTTCTGCTGCCTCTGATAGGGGATTCTGGCGACAGCCGGTTGACAGCGAGGAGGAGTCGGATGGGTCGGTGAGCACGGTGCCGCCAACGACTCCCAGCACCTCGGCTGCGGCAAAGAGGGGACGCCCCCATACATCGGGGGACTACGTGGTCCTTGCCGCGAAGAACGAAGAATTCCTGCGCCTACAGCGGGAGGAGATGGAGCTCCAGGCAACTAGGGAGCTACTGGACATCGGCGCGGCCCCCCGCCAGCCAAGCCGGTCGGCCCTGAAGCTGAGGGAGACGGAGGAAATTGCGCGGGAGGTGCGCCACCTCCCCTCGCCAAACCTTGTGGCGCGCGCCATGGAGGGCGCCGTAAAGGTCGAGAAGGTCGCGGGGTGCTCCAAAAACCTGAAGGGCACGTGTGTCCGTGCCCTCAGGGAGGCATCCCGCGACGTGAAGACGGTCGTAAACGAGCTGGGGCTGAGGGCCGCGCGGCACCGCGACGACCACGAAACGGAGGAGCTCAGGGCCCAATTACAGCTCCGCGACGCCAAAATAGCGTCACAAGCGGAGGAGACTCCGACGCTGCGGCGGGAGCTGGTGGCTCTGCGCGAGAGGCCCCCGGCGGTAGAAGCCCCGGCCGCCTCTGGCACCAGGAAGGCTTCGCGGCCGGCGTCCCCGCTGGAGCAGGAGGCCCGGCCGAAGAGGAGCTGTCGGAGAGCTACCACGTTGGAGGGGACGGAGGACCCCGCCCCGGTGCGTTCACCGTCGCCTGCCGCGACCGCAGGGGGGCGGGCCGTGGACGACCCCACCGAGAACGAGGCCCCGGCTGCCGGGGGGGGGGGGGGCAGGGGAGTCGGGGACGGCCGCGCTCATGGATGGCATCGCTGTCCTCGTCGCGCGGAGCGTGGCCGACCTCCGGCGGGAGCTCGTCGGGGAGCGGGCTCAGCGCGCCCCCCGGCGGGCGCCGCCGGGTGTCCCCCTCCTGCCACCTCTGGACGGCAGGGGAAGGGGCAGAGGCAACAGCGCGGGGATCCGTCGACATCCGGGGGAACACCGCAGCCCCAGAAAAAGGGTTCGGGGGCGGCTGGGACTCGCGCGCCTTCCCGCCCTACGGCCTCCTCCGGCTCGTTCGTTGCCGACAGGATGGCAAAAATCCAGGAGGACCACTGCCAGGAGACTGAGGCGTGGTCCAAGGTGGTAGGCCGCAAAGCCATGAAGGCAGAGGCAGCGAAGAAGACGGGTGTGGAGATGGCCCCCCCACCGCCGCCGGCGAAGAAGACGGGGCGGAGGACGACGGCCGGGACGACAAATCCCCGGCCGCACGAAAGGAGGGAACCGCGGGGGCAAGGCGACAAAGAAGGCCACAAAGAAGCCCCACCTCGCCCGCCCCCCACAACCTCGGCCGTCACGCTAACGGTCGCGCCCGGGGCGTAGATCACCTGCTGTGAGGCCATGATCAGGGCCAGGCAGGAGGTCGACCTCGCGGAGATCGGCATCCCCGATTTCCGGCCCAGGCGCGCGGCCACCGGCGGTCTCGTCCTGGAGATCGCCGGGACGGAGAGGGCGGCAAAGGCGGCGGCCCTGGCTAGCCGCCTCCAAACTGTGTTCCGCGAGTCCGATGAGGTTAGCGTGGCGTGCCCAGTTAAGATGGGCGAGATCCGCCTCATCGGGCTCGACGATTCGGTCACCCGGGAGGAGGTAGCAGCGGCGGTGGCAACCGGAGGAGCCTGCACCGCGGAGGAGGTCAAGGTGGGGGAGACTCGCGCCCCACCCCGTGGCCTGGGGAGGGTGTGAGGGTCCTCAGCACGGGTCGAGGCCCTGGCGGCTCGCCCCCTGCAGTGCTACCGCTGCCTGGATACTGGACATGTCAGGCAGCGGTGTCCCTGCGGGGTCGATCGTTCGGATCGCTGCTTCAACTGCGGCGATCTGGACCATCGAGCCAGTGGCTGTACGGCCCCGCCGCGGTGCCCCCTTTGCACCGATTCAGGGCGGCCCGGGGGGCACAGGATGGAGACCAGAGGATGCCCGTCGGTCTCCGCGAAGAAAGGGCGGAAGAAGTCCGCCAAAAAGACGAGCGCGCAGCAGTCCCCGGCTGCATCGCCCACTGAGGTAGCGGGCCCCAGCAACGCAGGAGCAGCTGTGGAGGCAGCGGTGGAGCCGGCGCGCAATGGGTCCTAAGGGTCCGTTCCTGCATGCCAACATCAACCACTCGGCCGGGGCGCAGGACCGTTTGCTACAAACCCTGGCCGAGTGGCCGATTGAGGTTGCGGTGGAGTCGGAGCCGTACCGCGTACTGGACCGACCCAACTGGTTCGGCGACGCGGAGGGCTCCGTCGCCATCATCCTGGGGGGTCGGCACGTTCCCCCGCCCGCCGATGTCCTAGCACGGGTTTCGCGGCCGTTGACTGGGGAGGCGTAGCAGCGGTGGGCGTGTACGGGCCACCCAGCTGGTCCCTGGAGAGGTTCGAGGAGTTCCAGA
>NW_025791100.1:0-43143 GCF_907164935.1 Osmia bicornis bicornis
TCAAATAGCAAGAACGTTCTAGAACTAGCTACGCTGCTAATGAAATAACTTATATTCGATTTAATAATCAAGGAATATGTTAGCTAATCGAGAATTTCATCCAAACATCGAATGTTTTACAACATGCGCGCCGGCGAAACTCGCGTTGCGATTTATGAACAAACGACTACTGATAATGTTAATTAATTACGCCGACTGCTAGTCTAAATCGTGCGATTGCCAATCGATCAAATTATTAATACATAATGGTATGATGGATATAAATTTTATTCATAATTATTCGCTTCATTGTTGAATGGTTCTGGTTTAAACATTAATTCAGATTTAAATAATTGCTGATATTCGTTATATCTGATTATCGAAAGCGAGAAATGGAATATTCCAGAAAAGTCTACGGCGTAGGAACACCGAAAAGCCGTTAGACAGAGATGGAACACCAAGAGAGAGAAAGAACATAGTCTAGAGGAATTTAGCTAGCACGCGTCTTCGACCAATAGCGACGCACGCGACGCTGTCGTCACGCGCTATGATTTGTCGGAATGTCCCCACGCAGGACATCATCCTCGCGACGGGCCCTTCCGGCCAGGATCGCGATCGATTCCGATCACTCTTCGTCGAACAATCGAGTAAGTCGTGACGGGAGCCCGTGCGTCTAGAGATAGAGTTGTAATTTGTACTTTCACGTGATTTAGCTGCGCGGCAAGTCCTATCCGTTAGGCAGAGTGTCGCGAGGGTGAAATTCGGAAATACGTTACAAAGACTCAGTGACGCGCACGTAAAGCCTTTTCACACTATTAATATTTCTATCTTTTCTCTTTCGTTTTTAATCCGTTTGATCGCGTAATATCGTATTAAATTCAATCGCGTTTATAATTATTCTATTATTTCTTCAAAAATCGTAATCGTCTTGTGATCGTTATAGTAAAATTTTGATACGCAATAAAGGGCAATCGGGCGCGCGACAAGTGTTAGTGCGACAACCTCCTCATCTCTCTCTTGGTGTTCCAGATGCAACAGCGATTCTTCCACGATTAAACTGCAAAAGATTTCAAAGCGATTTATTATCGTATATTATATTCTCCAATCTCACGGTAAGCCTGTTTATTACTAATTTGTCGAGCACGGCATTATCATTGAATTTTCAACAAGGCAAAACGGGCGATCTATTAAGCCTTCGGGTTATGAGAGTCTCTCCATTTTAGATCGTCTCGATTTTTACGTTCAGGTACCGTTTATAAATAATACGCTATACTAAACCTCCGAATTTTGATTTATCGCGACTTTGCGTGTGTGACGATTGCTCGACTACGATATTTTGTCAGGGGCGACCTGTAAAGCCCTTTCGGGGGTTGTGAGAGCCTCTCCATTCAGGTCGTTACCTCGCGGCCAAACACCACTAATTTTCCATCCAATGAATATATTAATTAGCTGAGCAAGTCGTCTTACACCTAGATTCGATAACACGTTTAAAATTATAATATATTCGAAGTCCAACTGCGAATCAAAGGCTATCCATATTTTACACGATTTTCAGACAAACAATAGTCATTATTATATGAAATAGGTTAAGCATCTTTACCCTTGTAAACCAGTTCTAATTTGAATTCAATTAATTGCAATTACCAGTATTACCAGAAAATAGCAGTATTAGATTCAATAGTCATTTTCAGCTTTGTATTAGTTTCAATAGTCTTGAATTATATTATTTTCTTGCACACTAAACAGTATTAACATTTTTTTTCATTCCTGATATCATTTACGTTTTAAATCCACGCACGCCAACACAACGTTTCAAGGAGGGACCCGTACGGGACTCAGAACACTGACGAACCCAACGGAAATAAATTCTATCTAAATTTCCGTCTTTTAAAAATTGTTCTGATCGTAGAGGACGTTAACGCGTCATACGCGGTCGGAGCTGGTGGCAGCGAGACCTTTCTCATCGCAAAGATCAATCAAATCAAGGAAAATTAACAATCGATCTTTTCCAATTTTCTTTCCTTTTAAATTTTCATTCACTTTACGTTGCGCGCTCGCCTCGCGCCGCGCAACGTAACAATGCATTGTTTCTAAGCTTTCGAGGGTTGTTTGGGCTCCCAGGCATTGTCAATTAATTGTAGACTATAAGATGTATCATATATCCTTTAGCAATTTAGATATGAATGACGTGTAACGACATTGGTTTATTGATTTATTGGTTTATTGTTCGCCGTTCATTATTCACTATCCTTATTCTTTTCTTATTTTTATTCTTGGTCACTTGCCATGTTTCAGTGACTTCTTCTTCAATTGAGTGTTACGTTTTACGTTCCATGTTCCTATAGTATTATGCACTGCTCTTTTGTAGCTCTTCGTACCCCCCCTCAGGATAATGTTTTGCATACTATGTTTAATTCAATTCTAGTGCAGCTGTGACAGTTGTGAATCTGTGTATTTTGAATACTTACGGTACTTTATGCAATCTTTTGTACATTAATTACCCTTTCTTAATTACAATTCTGATTCTGATTTTGATTTTGATTTGGAAAGTGTTAGTTCAGTATTGGTTAATACGGCTGGTGCTCAGGGAGGCATACGCGGCAGTAGTCCGCCCTGCATGATACAATGTCTTTATGGTTTTCTATACATACATATATGCGTTATGGTTCCTTAAATTCTTTGAATTTCTTGACCGTGGATCTCATATGACTTTCTTATAGGAGTGTCTGGTTTGGTTTAGCACCTATATGCCTTTTCTATTAATTGGTATTAAAGGGGATTTAATGGAACTGCATCATTTAAACTGACTATGGTAGGAGGAGTTTAATTAATTATCTACATCGGTATACTTATTAAATTGATTATATTTGGAGTGTTTTCGTTACATATTATATATACACATATGTTCATAGTAATTTTGATCTATTGTAGTGTAGTTTAGTTTTCTTGTACCTTTATATTATGATTTAGTAGCAATATGGTTGTATGTGGGGTTTATTATTGATTGTTTATTATTGATTAGTTTTCACCACGCGCTGTATTGCATCGACTTACCTGTATCAGTATTAATATTAATACCATACTTATCGGAGCGGTATTATAATCCAGTAACAATCTAATCTACTCAATTTATAACTATTTGAATTGTTTGATCTGCCTTATGGTTTATGCCGATTTAGGTCTCATGTGCTCCCCATATTATATCAGATGGGTATTCTCTTCTTCTGTTATCCGTTTATTACACTCTACCTCCACTTCCATTGGCTGGCGTTAGGGCTTCGTGTAAATAGACTAGGATTATGTTACATTTTACATTTAATACTATGGTTAATTTCTGATGTTAACAGTTCTGTCTCTTCCTTTTATTCTCATTATGAGGTATATGTTGCTATTTATCTTTATTGATGATTTGCTCGCAATAATTTCTAATTGTTTTTTATTGCCTTCATTTGATCATTGATTGTACTCCATCATGTTCGCTTGCCAACCGCGTTGAGGTTGTGGTCGCGTAAATGTTCCTGCAAGTAAATTTAAGTAACTTAATAGTATCAGTGAATGATTTCAGTTATTAGTATTACATTACGCTCACCTATTTATTTTCTTCCCAGCTTACTTTCTGGTTATACCCTATATTCTATATTTTATACTGTACCTTATTTACCTTTACCTCTGATAATAATTAGTAGCATTCTATGTTATGTTATGTTTGCTTCTCTTCTCTCATGGCTGGCTTGCTATTTGCTATCTGTCTGGCGACTTTATTTTACTTCACGGTTCACATCCTTGGTTTATTTCATTTCAAATTTATGGTTTATCTTGAGTTTAATTTTATGTGATTATATTGTGCGCTAGTGTTGAATGTTAAATATTCCTCTTCTGCTATTTGGCTGCTCGGCTGTATGTATGTATGTTTGACGTTTTAGGTTTTGGAGGTTTTGTTGGTCATTTGCTTATGTCCAGTTCACATATACCCGCTTGCCTGCTTGCGCGCAATACTACTTATGTTTACTTCACAGTTTCTCACGTTCTCATATTGCTTACTGTTTCTTTTACTGTTAACTATTGATTAACTGCTCTATTGCATTAGATGCATTAGATGCATATATATATTTATTTCCCGTTGTATTTGTGATTTGATTTAACCAGTTTTAGTATGTTTAGTATGTTTAGTATGCTTATTATGACAGCTGTTATTGAATGTATGGGCTCCTCTATTATATTCATGGGCTTCATGTGCTTATTAATTCCTATTCATTATTCATTATTTATTTATTCATTCACTCATTCATTTATTCATTTATTTATTCATTTATTCTTTACTCATTATTTATTCATTATTTATCGTTGCATATTTGGGGCATTCGAAGCGCTACTCGAAGCGCTATGCTTGTCATGAGCGTGTGTGTGTGTGTGTTAAGTATGTATGGGACAGGTCATCGAGGATTGCAGCCTACCAAGATGTGGCACAGTCATCCGGGGAAAGGACTCGCCCCGGGCCCTGGCTGTGCTGAAGAGCAAGCCCTGTTAAAACAGGTGAGCACATGGCGCGATCACCCGGAATGGGCTTACTTCGGTTCCTGGTCGTGGCCGAAGAAAAATCCTGTGCCTTACCGTACAGGTTGAAAATGTCCTACCGCTGGATCGGAGGTGCAACGACGTGGATCCGCAGATGCCCCATGTGCCTAGCGCATGACGTTTTTGCGGGCGGCCGCAATAGCGCGAGATGCGTTGAAGTGCCGAAGCGTCGTTGTGGCTATACGCTGGTATTCCTTTATGAATTCTAACGAGTAAAAAGGTGCCGGCGGCCCACGTTAGGGGAGAGGTTTTAGTGGGTAGTATGCCCAGCCTCGGGAGTGCCCACTCTGAGGTGCCCGTCTAGGTCGCCCCTTCAGGGCTGTGGCCTACTCTTGGGCTAAACTCAACCCTGAAGGGTTGGGTTGCCAGGCTGCCCCTTCAGGGCGGACATGAGTCCCACACTGCCCGGGTCCCCTCTAGCCGGATAGACGAAAAGGGGAACCAACCCGCGCGTGCGCAAACGCATTTCGTCTTCCAACTGAACCAAAAAAAAAAAAAAGGTTTCAGGGGGACCCACGGACCTGGCCAAGTGTACTGGCTGCGCGGGGAGGTGCTATCCCGACGTGGCACGTCCCCAGGTGGCGGATAGGGGAATGCTCGCCATGCACTTTTCGGAGTGCATGGAGGGTAGGAGTGAAATAAAATAGCTACCGCGGACCAAACACCAGGGGAAGGAAAACCCATCAAAACCTCCCCGGTGTCTGGAGGATAGAATACAGACACGGTAACCCCTGCCTGTCGTACAAGGCGACTGAAAGGCGGGCGTTTGCTGCTGTCGAAGTAGTCTCGCAGAAGACCCGGGGCGATGCCGGTGGGATCTACGGATCGTGACAGGGCCTCCCTTGCCGGTAAGGCCTGGGTCGGAGAGTCAGCGACTGGTGGCTGCAGCGTCGTTCAGTTCTCCAGGGGCCAGGCTGCGTGGCGGTCGGTTGCGGGTAGCGAACCCGGAGTGCCCAAGCAATTACACCGTAACCCAGTGGTCACGTTTCGCTGGAACGTGGGGCTTGCCTTCATTGGCCGGCCCGCGACGATGACAACCGCTATAAAAAATCTCTAGCCCCAAGCTGCGGTACGCGGTGATGAGGGCGCCCCTGGAGTCAGCGCCAGGGGTGGCTGATGAGTGCATCAGCCTCTAGCGGCCAACCCCGGGGTATCTGGCGACCCCCCGGGTGTGCTAGCCTTACCCGGGTAAGGCGGCTCCGCCCGGGTGGACCCACAGACCGACCCACTCGTGGGAACACTATGGATGACTTGAAACTAAAAACGCCTACAACAACAACAAACACTGGACGGCACGTACCGACGACGACTGCGGCTGTTCAACAGGACGCGAGACGGGAAACGGGCGCGGAGGATGTGGCGCAGCTCAGCACTAGCAGGGTAACGGATGCGCGCCGCCTATCCGTCCGATTAACTAGGGCGGATGTGGAGTGGCCTCCCCTGAGGCCGGTACGAGGAGGGGCCGGAGTTTCCCCGGCACTCTCTCATCCAGAGAGAGTGAGGTGGACTTGGAATCGGACGAGTCACTCTCCTCGGTAGTATCTCTGGAGGCACGGCGCAGGAGCAAGAGGGGTCGCCCGCCGACCACGGGCCAGTACGTGTGGCTCGCGGCGGCTAAGCAGAGAGTCCTGGATGTCCAGCGCCGGGAACTTGACCTGCTGGAGGGGAGGAGGGTGCTCGATCCTAACGAGGACCCTATACAACCGAGTCGGGGTAGCAGGGCCCTACCGGACCCTGAGGACCTGGCGGAGGAAGTCAAGTCCCCACGCACGACCTTATTGTCGCGACATCGACAAGGTCGCGGGCGTCTCCAAAGGGCTGAACGGGACATTTGTTCGCAAGCTGAGGATGGCCTCCCGCTACCTTAAGGCCATCCACACGGAAGCGGGAATCAGGGCTGCACCTGCCAGGGCCGATAAAGAGGTGAAGGAGCTTCGCGAACAGCTGAAGCTGCGGGAGGAACAAGTGGCTGCCCAGGAGGCTCAAATCAACATCCTGCAAAACCGGCGCCTGAAGGCCCCAGCCCATCCAAAAGGGCAGCGAGGCCAGGGAAGGCTCACGTTTAGGACCACACAGGTGCTCACCGGTGAGCTCCTGCACTGGATCTGGGCGGAGGGGACGGCAGCATGCCATCACTGCAGGGCGGGGCGGGACACCGCGCAACATACCCTGGAGCACTGTCCAGCGTTTGCGCGGGCCCGTCACGCCCTGCGGTGCGAAGTTGGTGGTGATCTCTCGCCGGCGGCACTTGTTAAAGAGATGCTCGCCGGCGAGAATAGGTGGAGGGTGGTGACCGATTACTGCGAGGCGGTCATCACCCTGAAGGAGGAAGCGGAGCGGGGTCGGGACAGAACCGACCCCATCCGCAGAAGAACCAGGGGGCGTCGTCGGGGGAGACCCCCTGACGGCGTCACCTGAGGGAGATGGGGCGGTGGGCCGTGAAGATGTTACATACCAGGCCCACCGCCCCGAACGCGGAGAAGAGGATAGGGGGAGCACCCTTCCCCCTGAAGAGGAGTTCTGTGGGGGGACACCAGTCACCCTCCGGTAGAGAAGCACCGGGGAGGGGCAAACGCCCCTCACCCAACACCGATCGCGCGGCCCCGCGAAACTTATGCGGGGCCGCAGGGCCGCAGGGGGCCGGGGCTGCGGCCTCGGACCCTATTGCACGCGGCCCGAGGAGTGCCGTCATCGGGTGTGGCCCCCGATGGCGGCGGAGTTTGGCAGGTAGGGGGAGGGCCAAAGCTAGACCCTCCCCCGAGCAAGGCGGTGTCAACGCGCCATGGGTGTTTGGGACCCGGTGTTGTTCGTCAGAGGTTCCGGGGCCCTCCCCAACACACAGCGTGTGCCACCGTGGGAGTTTTAGCCGGTAAAAATCCGGCACTACCCTCGGCTCTTCCCCAGGAGGGCTGGGGGCGTCTTTCAAAGATTTCCCCCAAGCAAAAAAAAAAAAAAAAGATTTCAGGGGGAATCCATTGTGGATCTGGGCTGGGCGTCCCCTGTGGCCGGGCGCATGGTGCAAAATTGGCGGGTGGGGGCGAGGGACACGCTGTGTGATCATCTATACATCACCTTCAGCTACTCCCTCCCCGCCGCCCCCAGGCCGGCGCGTGGCCCGCCACTGTGTCGCTGGGTGCTGAAGAGGCTGGACAAGGACATGCGGATGGCCGCAGCCCTTACCGGGCCAGTCGCGGACGTTGAGGGGGAGGCCACGTGGTTCCGGGAGGCGATGACCGCAATATGCGACACCGCCATGCCCCCGGCCGCGCGCCTGCTCCCTCGGAGGGCGGTGTACTGGTGGTCGGGCGACATTGCGGATCTCTGATACAAGTGTCAGCACGCCCGGCGTCAGTGGCAGCGCGCCCGAAGCGCTCGAGTCCGCGACCAGGCGAGGGAGGATCTGCTGAGGGACTCATACCAGGTCTTCGTGGTAGCCCTGAGGCATGCCATCAGGGACGCGAAATCCCGGGCGTGGGATGAGCTCCAGGGCTTTCTGGACGAGGATCCGTGGGTGCGCCCTTACCGGATGGTCATGGGCAAGCTCCGCGCACGGGCGCCCCCGGTCTCGGAGAGCCTGGACCTCAGCTGCTGACGCGGGTAAGAGACACCCTCTTCCCCCGTTCCGGGGGAACGTCGCACCCGCGCCACCAGCAAGGGCCGGCGGAGCCCGTCGCCTGGTCCGCCGACCTGGGGGTCACAGAGGAGGAGCTAGACGATGCCGTCAGAAGGCTCGGGGCCAAGAACACCGCCCCGGGCTTGGACGGCATCCCCGGCCGCGCCTGGGTTATCGCGTCCGGCGACCTAGGTCCGAGGCGGTGCAGCCTCCTCAGCGCCGCTTTGGAGCAGGGGGTGTTCCCCTCGATTTGGAAGGAAAGGCGGCTGGTCGTCCTCCGAAAGGACGGACGGCCCGCAGATTCGCCCTCTGCGTACCGGCCCATTGTGCTGTTGGACGAGGTGGGAAAGCTCTTCGAGCGTGTCATCACAAACCGCCTCGTCCACCACCTGTCGAGCGTTGGCCCCGATCTGGCTGGCATCCAGTCCGGGTTTCGCGAGGGTCGCAGCAACATCGACGCTATCCAGCGGGTGCGCACCCTCGCCGAGTCGGCCATGTCCCGGGGTGGGGTGGCGCTGGGCGTCTCCTTGGACGTTACAAACGCGTTCAACACCCTGCCCCGTGGGACGATACGGGGGGCGCTGGTTCACCACAACGTCCCCCCGTATCTGCAGAGGATCATCATGGCCTTCCTGGATGGCAGGTGGATACTGTACACGGGCCGGGACGGTACGCTACACTGGAGAGAGGTCGACGGCGGAGTGGCCCAGGGGTCCAAACTGGGCCCCCCCTTATGGAACGTGGGGTACAACGCGGCGCGGCGGGTGATCCTCCCGCCCGGGGTGTGGGCCAGGGTATTCGCAGATGACTACCACCTGCTGGTCACCGGTCGGGACTGGTTGAGGACCTGCCGTCGTGCCGAAGTGGGGGTCGCCATCGTGTGAAGAGCGATCCGGGGGCTGGGTCTGGCGCTGGTTCCTCACAAGACCGAGGCCATGTGGTCCTTCGAGCCTCGGCGTGCGGTAGCCCCTCCGGCCCAGCTCTGGCTCGAGGTCGACGGGTGCCGGATCGTGATCGGCCGGGGTCTTTGCTACCTCGGCCTGTATCTCGACAGCCATTGGCGGTGCGATGTTCACTTCGACCGCTTGGCTCCCCGATTAGAACAGGTGGCGAGCAATCTTGGCCGCCTGTTGCCCAACCTCGGGGGGCCGGGAGTGAGGGTTCGCCGCCTATACGTGGGAATCGTCCGGTCCATAGCCCTAAACGGGGCTCCGATATGGGCCGGCGATCTGGCGGTCAGCAGGCACAGCTGCACTCTGCTGCGGCGGGTGGAGCGCCGGCTGGCCATCAGGATCTTGCGGGGCTACTGCACGATCCGCTACGAGGGGGCGATTGTCCTGGCGGGTCTCATCCCACTCCGGTACCAGGCGGTGGTCGAATCCAGCACATACTGGTATTCACGAGCCCTCCGCCAGGCCGGGAAGACCCGCCGGGGCCGACGATCGAGGAACACCGGAGCCAGGCCCGACTGGTCGCGGCGGAAAGGTGGCAGAGATCCCTAGCAGAGGGGGCTGCCGCCGGAAGCCGTGCCGTCGGGGCTGTCCTGCCGATGATATCGGAGTGGCGGGACCGCGGCCACTGCGGCCTGTCGTTCCGGGTCACGCAGGTGCTCTCCGCGCACGGGGTGTTCGGGGAGTTCCTGTGCCGGAGGAACAGGGAATGGACCCCTCACTGATGGCTCTGCGGGGCGGCGCGGGACACCGCACAACACACGCTGGCGGAGTGCCCGAAGTTTGCGGTGGCCCGCCACGCCCTGACAGCAGAAATAGGGGAGGATCTCTCGCCGGCAGGCGTCGTGAGACAGATGCTTGCTGGCGAGACATAATGGAGGGCCGTGACCACCTTCTGCGAGAAGGTCATGGCCCTCAAAGAGAGGTCCGAGCGGGATCGTGAAAGGTATGATCCCGCTCGGTGAGGTCGCGGACGTGGGAAGCGACGACGTCGCCAGGATCGGCCGCCGTGGAGGGCCCGTGTGCCCTCTCGTTTCCTGGGGAGATTTTACGGGGGGCGTTTCTTGATGGGGTGGGAGGGGTCGCGGTGTACCCTCCCGCCCCGGACGAAATGGGCCCGGACCCCGGTCGGACTCGGGGGCGTGCGGGTGGTGAAACCGTTCTCACTAGGGGGCCCCTCTCCGTCCGCCTCGGGGGGTCGGGTGACTCCGGCCGAAAAGTGGCGATTTCCCTCCCACGTTGGGAGTGGCGCTGGCCCCCGCAGGGCGGTGCAGCGGAGCCGAGGGAGTCCCCCTGGAGGGTGGCCGGCCACGGCTCACCGCAGCCCACAGGGGGACGACTAGGCGGGCCGCAGGCGCCCTGTTTGGGCGCCATTGCACGCAGACCCGGAGTGTAGCCGGCGGAGCGAAGTGCTGCGCCTGATCTTCCTCGGGGGCGGGCGGGGGGTTGCTCCTCCCCGTAGCCTGTGAGGAGATCGAGGCGCGGGGACTGCAGGCGGTACGGGCTAGGGGGCCCGGCCGCCATTGCATGCAGTACTCCCGCGATGGAGCCGGCACCGCGTGCGACCACTGGTGCCGGCTGGGGGAGTTTTTACATCCACGGTGAGGTGCGCCTTCAGCGCACGGCGGGGGAGGCTCCGGAGTTATAGTAATCAGGTCCCGGAGCCTCTGCCATACGCCAGAGGAGGTCGCCATGGTGCTTTAGTCAGTAGGAATCTGACACGCCCCCGCTGCCCTCCCCCAGGGGCGCGGGGGATCTTATGCAAGATTTCCCCACGAAAAAAAGGTTAGGTTAGGTTAGGTTAGGTTAGGTTGGAGTCCACGGACCTGGTCAAGTGTACTGGCTGGGCGGGGAGGTGATACCCCGACGTGGCGCGTCCCCAGGTGGCGGATAGGGGAATGCTCGCCATGCACTTTTCGGAGTGCATGGAGGGTAGGAGTGAAATAAAATAGCTCCCGCGGACCAAACACCAAGGGAAGGAAAACCCATCAAAACCTCCCCTGTGACTGGGGGATAGAATACAGACACGGTAACCCCTGCCTGTCGTACAAGGCGACTGAAAGGGGGGCGCTTGCTGCTGTCGAAGTAGCCTCGCAGATGACCCGGGGTGATGGCGGTGGGATCTACGGATCCTGGCAGGGCTTCCCTTGCCGGTAAGGCCTGGGTCGGAGAGGCGAAAAGGCGGCTGCAGCGTCGTTGAGTTCTCCAGGGACCAGGCTGCGTGGCGGTTTGGTGCGGGTAGCGAACCGGGAGTGCCCAAGCAATTACACCGTAACCCAGTGGTCCCGTCTCGCTGGAACGGGGGGCTTGCCTTCATTGGCCGGCCCGCGAGAATGACAACCTCTATAAAAAATCCCTAGCCCAAGCTGCGGTGCGCGGTGAGGAGGGCATGCCCGGAGTAATCCTCGGGCATAGCTGATGGGTGCATCAGTCCCTAGCGGACATCCCCGGGGCACCTGGCAACCCCCCGGGTGTACTTAGCCTTACCCGGGTAAGGCGGCTCTGCCCGGGTGGACCCACGGACCGACCCACTCGTGGGAACATTATGGAAGATGTTAAACAAAACAAAAAACAAATTTTTTTTTATAGTCTAATTTATCATATTTGTTTATATGGGCTACGCACACGGATACGGGTAGAGAGCAGGCGGTGCAGGTTAGCACCGAGGGTAACGCGAACTTGTTCGCCGCACCCCGCCCCCAGAGGGCGAAAAGGGGAGGCTCGCACTCCCGTGGAAGAAAGAGGTCCTCGGCATCGGGGACGGTATCTTCTGCCCGCACTGACAGCGGGGATGATTCTGATGAGTCGTACGCGTCCGCTACCTCGCTGGACAGATCGTCGAGGAGAGGAAGGCCGTCGACCGCCGTGAACTATGCTGGCCTCATGTCGGATGAGGAGAGGGTGCTGGACCGCTCTCTCCCTCCACTCGCCCCAAGTAAGAGCAGCATTCCCCTGCCGGAGCAGGAGCAGCTCGAGTTGGATCTCCGCTACGAGCCTATGACGGCTCTGGCAGCGCAAACACTCGAGCTGACTGCGGATGTGGAGAGGATTGCCTCCGTGTCCAAAGGGCTCAAAGGGACCTTTCAGAGGTCCCTCCGGCTGGCTCCCCGGCGTATAAGGGCCATCAACGTGGAGATGGCCAAGAGAACGGCGCCGGACCGCAGAGAGGATGAGTTGGCACGATTGAGGCTTCAGCTCCGCCAGCGAGAGGTGCAGATCAGCAAACAGGGTGAGCAGCTGCTCACCCTGACCAACGAGCTGGCGGAGGTGCGGGGTCGCCTGCTGGCGGTTGAGGCCCCCATCTTCGTTGCCCCCGCCCGCGCCGAAAAGGCGGCTAGACCGGCCTCCCCCTGGCGGAGCAGGGAGGAATCAAGAAGAGGAGGCCGGAACAGGAGATGGCTATGCCCGACCCAGTGGCTGGTCCCTCCTGAATGGAGGTGGCGTCGCCCGACCCCATCCGTGCCAAGAGGGCTGCCCCTGCTCCATCCAAGGCTGTGCTCAGGATTTCCCGGGTGGAGGCGATCGACCCCGAAGGGGGGGACATCAGGGTGTGCCTTGCTGCCCTCATGCAGCAGGTCTCCTCCCTCAGGGCAGAGTTTATGGGGGCTCTGCAGTCCAGATGGGGCAAGGAAGTCCCGCCCATTAAGAAGAAGGGGGAAGTGGCTGCGAGTGCTAAGGTCATCCCCCGGTCCTGTACAACCAGCGGCAAGGGCCAGCAGGTGCGGAGAGGCCAGCCTCCCCAGGTGAAGAGGGAGTCCACCCTGGAGGCGAGGATGCGGGGCATCCAGGAGGAGACCCGCCTTGTCTCTCAAGGGGAAAGTTGGGCCACAGTGGTCGGCCGCAAGGCCAAGAGGGCTCAGGAGAAGAAGAAGGAGGGGCCACCACCGACACCCGGTGGCTCAGCGCTGCGAGGTAACCAGGCCGCCTAAAACAGCGGCCGTCACCTTGACTTTGGCCCCAGAGGCCAAGGCCACGTACGCCGAGGTGATGGCCACCGCCCGGGAAAGGGTCGATCTCCGGACCATTGGAATAACGGAGATTCGACCCCGCCGGGAGGTCACTGGCGGCCTGGTACTCGAAATACCGGGCGAGGAGCGCACCGAGAGGGCGGCTGCGCTAGCCGGTCGCCTTCAGGAGGTGTTCGAGGGCACCGAGGTCCGGGTGTCTCGCCCCATGAAAATGGGCGAGATGAGGATTTCGGGCCTCGGTGACTCGGTGACCCCAGTGGAGGTTGCGGCAGCCTTGGCCGCTGTGGGGGGTTGTGCCCCAGCCGATCTAAAGGTCGGGGAGATCAGAATCTCCCCGGCGCGGCTAGGCACTGTCTGGGCAAAATGCCTCCTGACGGCGCTTAAAAAAATAGCCGCCTCCGGGAGGATCCTGGTTGGCAGTTCGTCAGCCAGGGTCGAGGCGCTGCCGGCGCGGCCTTTGCAGTGTTTCCGCTGCCTCGAAAAAGGCCATGTGAGGCAGCGGTGCACGTGCGTGGTGGATCGGTCCGATCGCTGCTATGTTTGCGGCGAGTCGGGCCATAAGGCCGCCACATGCAGCGCCTTCCCCGGTGCCCCTTGTGCACCGACTTGGAGCGAAACGCGGGGCACCGGTTGGGGGCGAAGTCGTGCGCCCCCAAGTCCCGGAGGCCCAATAAGGAGAAGGGCGCCGTCCAGGGGGGACTAGCACCCCCCAACAGGCGCAGCAGCAGCCAACTAAGGCTGCTGCGCCTAAGAAGAAGAGGGGTGGCAGGTCCGCCACCCCAAAAGGAGGTAGGGAAGTGGAGGCGGCCTCTCCCTCCAAAAAGCAATGAGGCCCAAAGGGCCCATAATACAGGGCAACCTGAACCACTCAGCCAGGGCGCAAGATCTTCTTCTGCATCACCTGGCCGAGTGGAAAATAGCGCTGGCTGTGGCCGCGGAGCCGTATCGAGTCCCGGACAGACACGACTGGTTCGGGGATGACGGCGGCTCCGTGGCAGTGATTGGCACCGCCTTTGCCCCGCCCCCTACGCTAATAGAACGGGGCGGGGGTTTGTGGCGGTGCTCTGGTGCGATACCGCGGTGGTGGGCGTCTACTGCCTCGCGGCGTTGGAAGAGTGTTTAGGTCGGGTGGGAGATGTAGTCTCCTGTTGCTACCCCCGACCGGCACTCGTCCTCGGGGATTTCAACTCCCATGCCCAATCGTGGGGGTCCCCGAGGAGTGACGCGAGGGGTGAGGCGATACTCGAGTGGGCGGCGGAATTCGAGCTCCGGCTGCTGAACCGGGGCTCGGTCAGCACCTGCGTGCGCGCTCGGGGGGAGTCGATAGTTGACCTATCGTTCGCGACTCCCTCGGCTGCACGCATGGTGCAGAGTTGGAGGGTGGTGGAGGAGGCGGAGACGCTTAGCGATCTTCGCTACATCCGCCTCGGATTCTCCACCCCCGAACGTCGGCCGCCGAGCGGCCCACCGCCGCTGAGATGGGCGCTGAAGAGGCTTGACAGGGACGCGCTGATGGCCGCAGCCCTCGCTGTGACCTGGCCGGAGCAACCGGTCGGTCCAGTCGCGGATTTAGGGGAGGAGGTAAAATGGTTCCGGGGCACGATGAAGGCGATCTGTGACGTCGCCATGCCCCGGGCCAAATGCCTCCCCAGACGGGCCGCCTATTGGTGGTCTGAACTGCAACGTCGCCCGACGCCAGTGGCAAAGGGCCCGTCGGAGAAGGAACCGCGAGCGGGGGAGGAAGAGCTGTACGGGTGCTACCATGTATTAGTGGTAGCTCTGCAGCTGGCCATCAGGGAGGCCAAGTCGCGGGCATGGCAGGAGCTCCTCGGCTCTCTTGATGCCGATCCGTGGGGGCGCCCTTATATGTGGGCAATGGGCAAACTAAGGCCCTGGGCGCCCCCCGTGACGGAGAGCCTAGACCCCCAGTTCTTGGGCCTGGTGGTGGACACGTTGTTTCCTCGTGACGACGGTAGCCACCCCTGGCCCCCGCCGGTCCAAGTGGAATGGACCGACGACATGGGGGTCACAGAGGGGGAGCTGGCCGAGGCCGTTAGGCACATGGGGGCTCGGAACACCGCTCCGGGCCCCGACGGCGTCCCCGGCCGGGCCTGGGTATTGGCCCTGCGCGTCCTTGGACCGCGATTGAGACGCCTCTTCAGCGCCTGTCTTAAGGAGGGTGTATTTCCCTCCGCATGGAAGGTTGGACGACTGGTCCTGCTAAGAAAGGAAGGACGGCCCGCGGAGAGTCCCTCCGCGTACCGGCCCATAGTTTTGCTCGACGAGATCGGGAAGCTTTTAGAAAGCGTTATAGCTGACCGCCTCGCCGAGCACCTATCCCGGGTAGGCCCTGATCTGGCCGGGTCTCAGTACGGTTTTAGACGGGGGCGCAGCACCATCGATGCGATCGACTCGCTGCGCTCCCAATGCGACTCGGCCACGTCCCGGGGTGGGGTGGCGTTGGGCGTTTCACTCGACATAGTGAACGCCTTTAACACCCTGCCCCATGGGGTGATAATGGGGGCACTCGCTGAACATGAAGTGCCCCCAGTACTGAGAAGGATGATCGGGGACTACCTACGGGATAGATTCATCGAGTATGTGGGCCGGGACGGACATGTCTATCGGAGGGACGTCGATGAGGGTCTACCCCAGGGATCCCGTTTGGGGCCCCCATTGTGGAATGTGGGGTACAACCCAGCTTTGCGGGTCGTGGTCCCGGACGGTGTAAGCATTACGTGTTTTGCAGACGACACACACACGTTTGCCACCGACCGGGACTGGGGCAGGACCAGTCGTCTAGCGGAGGTTGGCGTGGCTGCCGTCGCAGCGGCGATCCGGAGGCTAGGGCTACAGATAGCACCCCACAAGACCGAGGCGATGTGGTTTTACTCGCCTCGGCCTGGGTTTGCACCGCCGCCCCAGTCTTGGATCCGGGTAGGTGACACCAGGGTCCAGGTGGGTGAAGGGTTCAAGTATCTTGGCCTCCACCTGGACAGCCACTGGCACTTCGAAATGCATTTCGACCGCCTTGCCCCCCGATTAGACATGGTAGCAAACGCCCTTGGGCGGGTGCTGCCCAATATCGGGGGGCCGAGCGAGAAGGTTCGCCGGCTTTACACGGGGATCGTGCGGAGCGTGGCCCTATATGGCTCGCCCATATGGGCTGAGGCCCTGATGGCGTCTCGCCGCAGCCAAACTGTGCTGCGGCGAGTGGAAAGGAGGATGGCCATCAGGGTCGTGAGGGGATACCGCACGATCTCCCACGCAGCGGCGATGACTCTGGCGGGTCTCGTACCTTTCAAGTACGAGGCGGAGGCCTGCGCCACGATTTTCTGGCGCTCCCGCGGCCTCCGCCAGGCTGGCAAAGACCCGCCAGAGCGGGCGGTCGAGCGGGAATGGAGGTGCCAGGCCCGACAGGATGCCCTGGACCGGTGGCTTCGCGAGATAATCGCGAGTGGCGCCGCCGGCCAGCGAGCGGTCGGGGCGGTCCTGCCCGTCATCAAGAAATGGCGGGACCGCGGCTTTGGTCGGATCACCTTCCGGACCACACAGGTGCTCACCGGGCATGGTTGCTTTGGTGACTTCCTGTGCCGGATTCGTAGCGCGGCGACGACTATATGCCATCACTGCGGGGCGGGGCGGGACTCCGCGCAACACACACTGGAGCACTGTCCAGTGTTTGCGCGGGCCCGTCACGCCCTGCAGTGCGAGTTGGGGGTGGATCTCTCGCCGGCGAGCGTGGTAAGAAATATGCTCGCCGGCGAGGATCAGTGGAGGGCGATGACCTCCTTCTGTGAGGAGGTCATCGCCTTGAAGGAGGAGGCGGAGCGGGGTCGGCAGAGAGCCGACCTCGACCCCGCCCGTAGGAGACGGCGCCGTCGGGGGAGGCCCCGCGACGGCACAGTGAGCTGAGGAGGACGGGGCGGTGGGCCTTGATAATCCTGCCCACCGCCCCTAACAAGATGAGGGGGGGGGGCTTCGGCTTCCCCCCAAAGTAGATGTAGTGGGGGGAGGCTTCGGCCTCCCCCAGGGTGATAGGTTGGGGGAGAGTTTTGGCTCCTCCCCAAGGCAGATGTAGTGGGGGGAGGCTCCGGCCTCCCCCAGGGTGATTGGATGGGGGAGGGACTTGCCCTTTCCCCCCATCACAGATCTAGCGGCTCCCATTAGGAGTCGCTGGGCCGCAGGTGGCCGGGGCTAGGGCCCCGGTCGCCATTGCACGCGGCCCGAGGAGTGGCCGGCGTCGGGTGTGGCCCCTGACGTTGGTGGAGCAGGCACTTGGGGGGAGGGTCAAAGGTTAGATCCTCCCCCGAGATGGGGCGCTATGCGCCAAGGGTGGGGGGGTCCCGGTGTTGTTCGTTAGAGGTCCCGGGGCCCTTACCACAGCCCTGTGCAGGTCACCGTGGTGGTTTTAGCCGGTAAAAATCCGGCACTACCCCCGGCTCCTCCCCAGGGGGGCTGGGGGCGTCTTTCGAAGATATCCTCCACGTAAAAAAAAAAAAAGGTTAGGTTGGAGTCTCGTCACCCCTGTGGCTGGGGGGTTTAGAATACAGCCACGGTAACCCCTGCCTGTCGTAACAGGCGACTAAAAGGGGGGCGTGAAGACGGAAGACAGCGAAGAGGACAGTCGTGGTTGGGGCGCTGCAGTGAGAAAAGGACGCTCTGAAGGAGTGAAGCAGAACACGGGTGAGCTTTCATTTATTAATATACTTAATCATTTATTTTGTGTGCTTGAGATCTTGTGAGAATGTGCGAGTGTATGCGAGTGTGCGTGGAGCAGGTCATCGAGGATTGCAGCCTACGAAGACGTGGCACAGTCAACCGGGGGAAGGACTCGCCCCGGGACCTGACTGTGCTGAAGAAAAATGGCCTGTCCCGGCAGCGGTCAGGTGGGAGAGATGACCTCAGGGAAAATGCACATCTTCAGCATCCTACAAGGTGGACCAAGACATGGCACGGTCAACGGGAGGCAAGATGTCCCGGTCCTGGCCGTGGTCGAAGAAAAAGCCCCAGTCCTGGCAAGTGCCAGGCAGGTGAACACAGGCACGGCCAACCGTTGAGTGGGTACCTCCGGTTCCTGGTCGTAGTCGAAGAAAAATGGCCTGTCCCGGCAGGGGTCAGGTGGGAGACATGACCTCAGGGAAAATGCACATCTTCAGCATCCTACAAGGTGGACCAAGACATGGCACGGTCAACAGGAGGCAAGATGTCCCGGTCCTGGCCGTGGTCGAAGAAGAAGCTCCTGTCCTGGCAAGTGCCAGGCAGGTGAACACAGGCACGGCCAACCGTTGAGTGGATACCTCCGGTTCCTGGTCGTAGTCGAAGAAAAATCCTGTGCCTTATCGTACAGGTTGAAAATGTCCTGTCGTTTGATCGGAGGTGTAGCGGCGTGGATCCTCAATCCCTTATAGCTTGATATGCGCATGGCGGATTGAGGGTGGACGAAAGCGTCATGAAAGCTAGGGAGCCGAAGCGCCATTGCGGCTATCGCTGTGTTCATGCGGGATATCCTCAAAGGATGAAACGGTTCCGGCGGCCTACGTCAGGGGAGGGGTTTTTAGTGGGTAGTGCATCAGGCCGCGGACGCCCCTTCTGGGTATCGCCGGGTCGCCCCTTCTGGGTACCGCCGTGTCGCCCCTTCTGGGCTGTGACCCTATCTTTTGAGCCCACCCTTTAGGGTAGGGCTATCAGGTTGCCCGTTCTGGGCTGCCTCTTTGGGTTTGCCCCAACCAATGTCCCACACTGCCCGGGTCCCCTCTAGCCGAATAGTGCGAACAGGGGGTAGCCCGCGCGTGCATAAATGCATTTTCCTCTTCCATTAACCCCCAAAAAAAAAGTTGGAGTCTCGTGCTGGCTGCCGAGCTGGTCGGACGTGTCGTTTGAGGGTCCTGTGGCCTGCCAGGCATCTGGCGCTGCGGGGTTGCATCGCTCTTTGTTTCCTTGATTTTTCTTGATTTGCTACAACTTCTTCTATTTTTCTTCGGTTTTGCAACATCAGTAATTCCTACGATTTCGCGACCTCTGCGGCCCTTGCTGTGCCTCGCGGCGCCTCACGACTATGTGGATACTAAGTGCTAGGTTATCTACTTTGGTGCATGTGTGTGCGCGTTCTTCTTGTGTCTCCCCGTAATCTGTGCGGTTCTATAAGTGTTACGGAAGTGTACCAGTGATACGAGCTTGCTTCACTAATGTTTTACTGCAAGCGTGCTTTGCGGTTCTATTTCGTGGCTGCGACGTACATTCATCGAGGATCTCGAGTGTTATGGGCATTGCTGATGCAGCCTCCTTATCTTGGCGACTGGTCCACCCTGATCTGCCTCACCAAATCTAAATTGACATCTACCCAACCCGACTCACGAGATGAGAACTGTGACATGAGGTTTTGAGAGAACCAAAGGAAGGTTACGTGCACTGCTGCCATTGTTGATGCTGCCTTTTATCTGGACGGCTAATCAACCCTAATTTGGCATATCAATCAAGTTTGACACCTTCTCAGCCTGTCTTACGAAAGGGCAACTGCAACACACATTGCGAGCCGCCCACGGTTGTCATAATGGTATATCACTCCCGCACAAATAACCGAAGGTAGGGTAAGTATGAACCAGGAAATTTTAATTTCAATCCCAGCCTCAACCCTAGTCTCAATTTCAGCTTCATACATTATAAACTAATCAAACGCAAACACAATTGCATAACCTACTTCAAACATAGTTTGCTCTCTGTTAATTACAAACCGGCGATGGCTTCTGGAAGCTGTCGTCTGCTCACTAAGTATCGGGCTCTCTGTCAGAAATATGCAAACGATTGTGCTAAACCCTCATGTAACCAAGTATAGCCTAAATCTATGAATGCTTCTTTCATATCTCTTATATCTCCTGTGGCACTATGGCTCGTCTGTCCGACCAACTAGCCAAGTAGAGAACTGTATTAATTGAATTAAACTCCCTTTGGAGGCGGGGATTGTAGAACCCGTCCCCAGCTTCCTTGGCCCGACGTCGTTAAAAATGAAGCAAAAGGGGTCGCGCGCGAAGTCCTTATTATAGCTAACGGCGGGTTTCACGTGCATGGGCGCGACTTGGCCACACTCCTTGGACGTTGACTGATGGCTGATCCACTGACCTGTTTTTATCGTCACCCCCAAGCGGGCGGCGGAATTCGGTCGCCGCTCGTCCGCATGTTTCTCCCATCTCTCGATGAGGCGCTTCGCATCCAACGAGTGGCTCACGCGGTTCGGGTGATCTCTGACCTGCTGAAGTCTCAATTATACTCTAACTTCAATTGTGCAACTGCTTGGGCAAGCAGCTAAAGAAATAACCAACACAGATTACCGGCTCATCAACGGTTGAATCTATCCAATCTTAAATCTAATTTCTAGCTCACATATGTACCTAAAACCAGAGTACGAAACCTCTCATAACTCTTATGTAACCTTTCACTCTGCGAACATCGTTTCTAGCATTCTGCTGATCCTAAATCCTGAAATAGTGATCAGCAGCCTGTTTTGTGAACTTACATTTATGGCCCCTTAGCTTCAACTCCCACGTTAATACAAAACTCAATTTACGAATCCCTCTCAACTTCTAATCACTAGTATAGATTCATAATTATGAATTATGAATTATCAACTCTAGCTCCTTGTTGTCCTTAATTTGGAAATGTTGAACTATAACACACTCTTTTATGCAAACTACATTCTATCAACCTAAATATAATTGCATTTCCTGCGCTGCACGACTGTCAATCGGCAACCTCAAACTCCAGGATCATCACGTTCGTGTCCTGGTTCTTTGCTGGGCTATGATTTGAAATGTGGAATTGAATTTCCCCTGGAGGCGGGGGTTACAGAATACGTCTCCATCCTCCCTGGCTTGTCGTAAAAGGCGACTAAAAAGGGACTTCGCGCGGAGTCTCACCAGATTGACGCCTTCAGGCCGTCGTACACGGACGCGGCTCGCTTGCAGTTCTTCTTACATCGGCCGATGGTCGTCTCATCGACTTAGTTCTGGACATTACGTGCGAGTGGGCGACTTAATACGCTCATCGCCCGCCGGTGCGCGCCTTTCACCCGCTTGACGAGACGCTTAAAACTTCTAGCTCTCACGCCTAATTTTAAATCCAATCATGAAAACTCAACACTAATACATGCTTCATTGTTCGAATACCTACCTATCTCCCTGGCAACGCTTAGTTTTGAGAAAGATTCGCATCAATTGCCTTCGCGGGACTGTATTAATTGCCTCTTAATTTTATTTTTATGATAAGTTAATTCAAATCTACGACTCTTCTCAATTCTCAATCATAATACTAACATAGTCCTTCAACTACGAATCATTGACCCTGGTTCCTTGTCAACTTTAGAATTTTTGACTATTTCAAGATTGCGTTTCATCAATTTAATCATAATTGCATTTTGCACAGCATGATTTTCAATTGATGACCTCGAGTTTCAGGCGTATTAAGCTCGCGTCTCGACCCTCTCCCGGACTCCGATCCGCGGTTGATTTTCCTTACCGTACTCCCCGGGTGGGCCCTTCGCAAGTGCTATTTGCCAAATGTGACGGAACTCGTTAACTCGGCTTCGGACTGCCTGGCCTGCATACTGCACCCATTAAATTTTTAAGTCGGATTTTGTATGGCTTGGCAAGTTGCCCGTGCGGAAGTGCTCCTTCGCGGCTCCCCTTCCTCCCTGCTCTCGCTCAGCGTGGCCTCACGAATACGACTTCGCCTCAATTTTCCAGACACGCGAATAATATACTTGGCATCGATTGTGCCGGTAATGATCAACTCAATGAGTGAACCCTACCTTCGTACTTCTGTGTATGTGCCCTATTTTATGACACGAGTACAGCATTCCTATTACTGGACTGGGTAAACACAAACATTAAGTTATGATCAAGCAATAATGCCTGCAAGGCGTCCATTTATTAATAACATTCTACGTAACTCCTTACCTTCACTTACAAATGTTTTCTTGACATATAAATTCACAGATAAACTCGCAGATACAATAATACACATACTAAACTCACATACTTAACTCACATACTCGCAAACATAATTAGGTGGTCGGGTGAAGTACGTGCGTGCGTTTGGCTTGCCCTCACTAATGCCATTAATTTTGCCGGTCTGTCCTCACCGGCGCCCGCGGCCACCCCTCGCCCGGGATCCGCGTGTGCCGCGGGAGTGACGGGAGCCTCGCCGGCGGACTCGACGAGGCACCATTAACCCTGCGCGTTCTCTTGCTCTCTCCAAACTCTCCTTTTTGGTCATCACCTCGGTTACAAACGATATAAGAGAGCGTCGCCTTCGTCTATCCAGAAGACAGCTTGCAAACGACTCTGGAGTCAGCTCCCCTACCGCCAGGTATAGAAGTGTTCGTTGCACTGCCGAACGATCGCACACAAACACTTTGTGGCACGCATCATCGTCCACTGGAGTATCGCAAATCCAGCAGCTCGGGGACGGACTTCTTCCTATCCGATGGAGATAATGAGCAAAGCATCCGTGACCTGTCATCACCTGCGCCAGATTATAGGTTAGGTAACGTGCTCCATTGCTCTCCACCCACGCCTCGATGTTGGGAATCAGCCTGCGAGTCCAGGCGCCGCTCTCCGAGGTTGTCCATCGAGTTTGCCAGCGATCAAAGGTGTCATATTCCACCACCTGCGGCAGATTCACGCGCTCTTCCGGGTCCTCCGCCTCCTCGTTCCCATACAAAGCAGCCCTGGCCCTTATTAACAAGTGCCACGGCATGCAACCTGACAGCGCGCACAATGCCTCTGATGAAACGGTACGATACGCGCGTGTCACGCGCAGTAACCCCAACCGCTGTGTCGATGTCAATCGCTGTCTCACACATCCGTACTCCACCGCCTCGCTCCATACCGGAGACGCATACAAAACTATAGATTCTAGCACCCGGTAATACAGCATCCTCGTGGATTCGGTAGCAGCCACGAGAGGCGCTGCGCTACTTTCACTGCCTTCTCACATACCCGGCTCATTTGACTATGAAGGAGTCTGCTATTACTGAACATCACACCAAGGTACCTAATCGAGCGGGATGTCCTGATTATCGCGGCCTCGTACGATAGTACAAGTCCGTCGAGTACGCGCCGCCCAGTTAAGAGCACTGGTTCAGTTTTCTCTTTCGCGAGAACCAGTCTCTCTCTCTCGTACCACGCCCCCACCACACGTAAGGCATGTTCCGCCAGCTCGCGCTCTCTGTCTAATGATCGGGCTACTATAAGCAGCGCCGTATCATCCGCGAAACCCACGGTTGTCACCCCTGGTGACAGCAGCATCTCCAGCAGCCCGTCGTACGATAGGTTCCGCAACAGTGGTCCCAACACTGATCCTTGTGGCACCCCACCAAATACAGCTGTTTCCACCCGCTCACCGCTTGGCGTCCGGGTTCCCACTCTTCGCTCGCTCAAATAGCTACGTAACATGTCCATTATTATCGTCGGAAACCCACGGCGCTCGGCTGCAGCCAGGATGCGGTCCCAACGCACTGTATTAAATGCATTTTTCACATCCAGGGTAATTAGCAGACAGTGATTTCGCTCTCTGCGCGCACGATCCCACTCCGACATGACCACCTTCATCGCCTGATGAATTGATCTGCCCTCCGTGAACCCAAATTGACGCACCGACAGCCCTCCAGACAGGCGAATCGCTTCTAGCATTAACACGTGCAAAGCATATTCGAAACACTTCCCCATGTCTGACAGCATGCAAAGCGGTCGAAGGTCGGAAAGAGAATTACAGCCTTTCCCGGCCTTCGGTATTAAAGCCAGACGCCCTACTTTCCAAGCCCTTGGAAAGTATCCTAGCCTCAGACAGGAATTGAAAAGGGCACAAACCCAGCCGGGTGCAGTGTTACGTAGAACGTGAACGGTCTCGCTAGGAATTTCATCTGGACCCGGAGCTTTTCCTTTCTTCAACATCCCCGTTGCGTACCTCACATCTTCGATCGTGAACACGTCCCCATAGCGCGAGGTGCCCTCCCCTGGGCTTCAGCATCTCTTTCTGGTGTTAGGAGGAACAGCGCTTGATCCTTGCGGCTACCCCCGCGATATCGCGTGCGTTGGATGCCGACGACGCTGACGCTCCTTCCTGACGAGGCCAGATCAATGAAGCCCGCACTGCTTCTTCTCCTCTTGCTTCGTCTTCCTCCTCTTCTTCTGCTGCACTACCCCTTGGGATGGCAGCCTCTTCTTGTCGCTCCTGCTCCACCACGAAAAGCGCGGACACCGTTGCGTGCAACTCCTATCGGTTGAGGCGAACCAGGGGCGACTTCCCCTTCAGACGATTCATGACCGCCTTGTAGGGTTTCCCCCGCGGATCTTCTTCGATAGTCGAGACCATCTCACTCCACGATGCCTCTTTAGCTCGACGCAATGCCAAGGATAAGGCACGTCGGCTTTCCAGCATATCCATGCGATACGGGTGCGCTTGCTGTCGTGCTGCCGTCGAGCTCCGGCGAGCCACCTTCTGCCAGCGGTGGCGGAGACGCTTTGCTTGGAGACAAAGATCTGCTATCTCCTGGCTCCACCATGGTACATTTTGTATTTTCCTCCTCTTGCGGGTCGGCAATCGTGGACAGGTTGACTGAAAGAGCGTCTCTAACTCCGCAATCACTTCATCAATTTCGCCCACGGTGCTCAGCTGACTGTTCCGATGGACCGGCTGCTGCAGCTCCTCTCTCTTGACTACGTTGAACTGTTGGATCCAGGGATTCTGGCATCGGTAACTGGCCGCTCACTATTTCCCTCCACGCCTCCATGTCCGGCCGACCTAGTCTCGCCTCCCAAAGAGAATCCTCGGGCGAACCAATAGCCTCTGGTCTCGCTTTAAATCGATGAATAAGATAGCGGTGACCCGATCCCGAATAGCGCGTGGACACTGTGGACCTAGATATTCGACCGTGGAGGCTGCGGCTACACGCAAGGGCATCGATTCGAGAACCCACGCCACCACGCTCGAATGACGGGCCTCCTTGACTTGCCACGGGCATCAGCCCTGCTTGCTCGATCAAATTCATCATACGGTGACCACGTGAATCCACGCGATCTGATCCCCAGTGCAGAGAGCGGGCATTGAAATCCCCGGCGATTATAATCGGTTTCCTAACACTTGACAGACATGTCGCAAGACCCCGTAATTGACCTTCAAAGCTTTCTATAGTCAGTGATGGTGAGAAGTAACAACTCACTATCACAAACTCGCGAGTCTCCAATGCCACGCATCCGTCTGTCTCAAACACCTTTCTAGTCACCCCCATGTCGCAGCTAGGACGATTCGTATACCACACGCAGGCTGAGCTGCTCCTATCCTGATGCCAATTCGAATGAGGATTAAACGGCTCGCTGATGACGACTATATCCGCGCGAAACTCGTTCACGGCCTGCCACAAGAGATCCTGTGCCGCGCGGCATCTGTTTAAATTGATCTGCAGTACGCTGAACGCAGACATGTTTTCCTCTTCTCTTTCTTCTTCGGCTCGGAGATTTAGCAGCATAGTAACGTAGCTATCGGAACAAAAGGAAACGGGTACTCTTAAGTACAAGGATCTACATTTAAGTCGAACTGAACTGACATGGCAGTGAACAACACTTACTGCGACTTGTAACGGCAATGACAACCCCGGTTATGACCCTCACGGTACAAGGAACCTAAACCACAGCAAACAATGAGTAACATGGGTTCGGATAGCGAAGCAAATGACTTATGATCTATAACTTAAATCTGAATCAAAAGGGGGAAAAGAAAGGAAGGGAAAGAGAATAAGAGAAAGGAAGAAAAAAGGGAAGGGGAAAAAAGGGGGAAAGAGGGGGAGAAAAGGGAACAACTGTGGCACGGATGGGATTGTTTCAACTGAATAGCATCAATCTGCGTGCATCGCCCTCCCTCTCCGCCCTGCCCTATCAACTTAACTCAACTCACGCAACCCAATCCAAGGATGAAGCGGGACCGCGGGCTGACTTGACCCGACTTAGAAACAAGTCATGGAACCACTCGACAACGTGAAGCGAAGTCAAGCCAAGCCAGGATTTAACTGAATATATTTAATTAATTAAGCTAGTCAAGATCGAACTAATTCAATCAACTTCATCAAGAGTAAGGATAGAACTAAGCAATTAGTATCAGGACACCGGCAAACCGAACAGCTATTTACAGTCGGCATTCGGCCAATATCCAGCATGGTTGACAATCAAGGACTAACCCGCTACGTATTAATAGGAGCAACGGCAGCGGAACTAACACCATCATCAGCAACAATAGTAACGGGCAGGCTGAACAAACAAGGATGGTGCGATAAACGTTAATCGACAACTGATCACTCAATACTTACTTACTCAGCGATGCTTGTCGTAGCATGACTGATAGTGATCGGTTGCGTCGCTCTTCCTCTGTTTTACAACTCCTTCCTCTTCTTCTTCACCCGCCTCTGCTATAGACGCGTTGGCGCGCGGGCGTTGTCGGCGACAGCGGGTCCTTTTCGCTGCGAGGATGAGCAATGTGCTGTGGTGTGCTGTGCTGATCTGCTGCGCTTAGTTATGCACAATAACCCCTCGCTGCACCATGGCGCACATATCGACACACGCGTATTGCTCGAAGCTTCGATTCGGAGCACCACAAACAGCGCGAACTAGCGACTTCCCCAGTTAGAAATGTACTAAATGAAGGCCCCTACGAGGTGCCCCAATTTATATCCAGAGCGGCAGGCAATCGCTGTGGCTGGGGACCCTGCAAGGGGTAGTCCCTCACCCTTGAGCCCCACTTTCGAGACACGCGCTTCGGCACACTCCCCTCGCTTTCTCGCCTCCCCTCGATCGAAGCAGGGGTCTCGTGGTCGTCTTCAACAAAGCCCGGCAACCCAAAACTTATCAAGCCTTCGATGAAAGGACCTAATCAAGTCAACATTAATAACGTGAATAAATTACAATTAAATCAATTGCACTCACTGATCAATAACGGTGAAGGGTGTTGACTTAATAAAGCATAAACCAGACTTTCGATTATATCAGATCCTATTTGCTGTGGAAGTATAGAATCAAGTCTCCCCTGGAGGCGGGGGTTACAGAATACGTCTCCAGCCTCCCTAGCCTGTCATCAAAGGCGACTTAAAAGGCACCGCGCGTTTAGCCCCGCTAGATAGGCAGCAACAAGCCGACATGCACGGACGAGGCCTGTTCGCATCCCTTCGGACACCGGTTGATGGGTGACTCGTTGACCCCGTTCCGGCCGCTACCTGTGAGTGGGTGACGTAATCCGCTCATCACCTGCTTGTACGTGCCTCTTACCCGCCTGACGAGGCGCCCTAATACTTCTAGCTCTCACGTCTAATCTTAAATTCCAATCTTGATAACACAATTCTAAGATATGCTTCTTTTTCCGAACACCTACTTCTCTCTCTGGAAACAAATTTTGAAAGCAATCCGCACCAACTTTCTCTCGCGGAAATTGTATCTAATTACCTCCGTATTTAATGATAAGTTTAAAATTCAAGGTTTGACCCGTATCAACTCTCAATTATAATATTATCGCGGTCTTCAACTGCGGATCACCAATTCTAGTTCCCTGCCAATTTTAGATTTTGTTGAACTTTGAACTCTATTACATTTTTCAAATTACATCTTAATCAATTTAATCAAATTTAATTTAAATCGCATTTTCTGCGGCGTACGATCTCCAATTAGCGCCCTCGAATCTCGGACGCATTATGCTCGCGTCTCGGCTCTTCTCCGGATCCCGACTCGCGGCTTCTTTTCTGATCTCCCCCCAGCGCTCGTTCTTTGCTGCATCCCGTGCTTGATCTTTCCCTCTTGCTGTACCTGCTGGGCAGTGGAGCGAGATCGATCGGCCCGATTCTTCCTCTTGCTGGCCGACTCTCGACGAACCATGACCCTATCTACTCTATTTTTTTGGACCCTCCTGCTGTACGCGAATGTGTAGCTCCCTCCATGCGGCATCTCTCACACACCCACTACACCTTGATAGTCAGGCACGGGTATTTTTGCGACATGACTCCCGCGCCCGTCAGCGTGCCCCTGCATATTTATTTTTTGTCAGCTACGCATCACGTGAACAATAAAACTCCGACTTCTTTATTTTCCTTATTATTTCCATTCTCCTTTGTCTCCTTCTGGTCGCTCGAGCAGGCCTCCTAGTTTATGCTACTGCCTTACTCTGCTTTACTGCATCACTGTACTTTCACTCTATTACTCTATTGTTCCTTGCGAACTCGCACCGCTTTTACCCTACGTCGCCTCCTTTAGCGCCTTGCTCCTCATTGCCCGTTTATTCCCCATCACCTACTTTATCGCCTACCCTACCCGACACCTGGTACAGCTTAACTCCAAATGTACCGTAAGCCGCTTTACAAACGTTCCCCTTACAGCTGTTTCTAGCTGTTTTTCGTTGTTCTCTACCGTCCTTTTTCCCTATTCCTCCATTTATTTCTTTATTTATGTTTTTATTTCTCCACTATTTTCACCTCTTACATTCTGCTCAGGATCCACACCCATTCTTACTGTACACATCTGCTTTTACTTTTAAACTTTCAGTTTCTATGTGTTATGTTATCTTAATTCAAGATTCTCAGAACCCCCTTAATTTCACTTACAATTCTTCTCCTTGATCACCCATTTTAGCCTCCCCATAACTTTAGTTCTAAGATAACGAGCATTTATTCATCTACATCGCATCCGCACAAATTATATTTAATTACTTTTGGACTACGATTCCCGCGATCAACTCTACCCTCAATTTAAATTCAATTTAAAATCCAAATCCAGAACTCCTCCCGGGTCTCAAGTCTAACATCAACACAATTTCACGCCCCCAAATCATAAAGCTTAATTTGTCACTAATCTTAAATCCTGGAAACTTCTAGCTCTAACACATTTACTGTGGAAAACTACATCCCATCCTCCCCTGGAGGCGGGGGGTTACAGAATACGTCTCCAGCCTCCTTGGCTTGTCGTAAAAAGGAATCGCGCGCGAAGCCCCTTCAGATCGGCAGTATCGGACCTTTCGTACACGAACACGGTTCGTTCGCACCCCCTTTAGACGCCGACCGACGGCTGATACATTGACCCAGTTTCGGCCGCTACCTCCGTGCGGGTGACGTATTCCGTTCATCACCCGTTAGTACGCGCCTCCCACCCGCCCAACGAGGCGCTTAAAACTGCTAGCTTTCGCGCCTAATCTAAAATTCAAATTTCGAAAATACAATTTTAATACTTGCTAGATTTCCCGAACATCTACCTCTCTCTCCGACAATTAATCTTGAAAGCAATCTGCATCAACTTTCTTTCGCGAAAATTGTATTTAATTACCTTTAAAATTAATTTTCATGGCCAATTTAAAATTCAAGGTTTTGGTACGTATGAATTCTTAATTATAATATTAATGTGGTTCTTCAAACACGAAACATCAATTCTAGTTTTCTGTAAATTTTAGATTTTGATAAATTTTGAATTTTATTACATTTTAAATTTCCTTTCATCAATTTGATTAAATTCAATTAAAATCGCATTAACATGACGCGCGATCCCCAATCAGTGACCTCTAATCTCGGACGCATTACGCTCGCGTCTCGGCTCTCTCCCGGATTCCGACCCGCGGCTTCTTCTTTGATCCCCTCTCTCGCGCTCGCTCTTCACAGCATCCCGAGCTCGATCTTTCCCTCTCACTGTACCTGCCGGGCAGTGGATCGAGACCGGTCGGCCTGAACCTTCCTCTCGCTGGCCGACTCTCGGCGAACCGCGACCCTTCTTACTCTTCTCCTTAGGTTCTCTGATTGCATCCGCACTATACGTAGCATTCCGCTTACGGTGCCCTTACACACATGTAGTGTAGAATTGAATGAACTGAATGGATGGATGAATGCATGTGACAAACGACACGAGCGTTCCGAGCGCTACCGCGTGCTTTCGCATGAGCATTCCTTCGTTCGAAAAATTTTTCGCGTCCTCTCCCACGCCCGGAATTCGCCCATCGAGAGATTTAGCTCACCCAAATGTGTGTTGCGGTCGATGGTGTCCAGGCGGCTCGGGCTCTCCTTTCTCTCGCATTCATGCGAGCACTCCTTTGTTTTCGCGACCTCTCCCAGGCCGAGATCCGCCCATGGAGAGGCTTCGCTCACCCAAATGTGTGTTGCAATGATTCTGCAAGGATAATGCACAGTTCCGGCGGTGTGTACGCACAGCGGCTGTAGAGTGTCCACCAACGCACTCTATACCTTGTGTGGCTAAATGAAATCACCGTCGGTCGAAATAGTCTGCCTTATAAACGGAGGTGCGCTGGGGCTTACCCGCGACGTTCTTGGACGACTGAACGCCTTTAGTTCGTCCGAGTCGGTCGATGTGTAAGCAACATCGTGGCTACACAGAATGCTCTCCATTAAAGCCCTCTGGGGTTGCCGGAGGTATCTGTGGCCGATACGGAGCAAGTTTTTAGTGAGTATTGGGGTACTGTAACGATCCAACTCAGGGAAACTTGTTTTGGTATGTACCTTTGAGTCCCACACTGCCCGAGACCCCTCCTAACCCGACGGGTTCCTCGCTTACGTAAATGTATTTTCTTTCTGTCAAAATATTTTTAAAAAAAAGTTAGGTTACGTTAGGTTAGGTTAGGTTAGGTTTTCCCCTGGAGACGGGGGGTTCAGAATACGTCTCCAGCCACCTTGGCTTGTCGTAAAAGGCGACTAAAAAGGAACCGCGCGCGAAGCCCCTTCAGGTAGAGAACGACGTGCCCGTCGTACACGAACGCGGCTCGTCCGCAACCCTTCGGATATCGGCCGATGGCTGACCTATTGACCCAGTTCTGGCCACTACCTGCGAGCGGGTGACGCAATCCGTGCATCGCCCGTTCGCACGCGACTCCCATCCACCCAACGAGACGTTAAAACTTCACAACTGCCACGCCGGTTCTAAAATTCAAACTTTGAAAACCAAACTAATTCACGCTTCATTGCCCAAATACCTACTTCTCCCTTTGATAGAATTTTGGAAACAACCCGTATCAACTTTACTTCGCGAAAACCATTTTTTAATTACCTCTAGACCTAATTCCCATTTAATCGTCATGACAATTTTAGAGTCAGTTACGATACATATCAATTCTCATTCATAATTTCAACGTGGTTTTCAACCACAAATCATCGATTCTAGCCTCCTGATAATTTCCAGATTCTGATAATTTTGAGCTTTATTACACTTTCCAAATTTCAAATTACATTTTATTAATTTAATTAAAATTTTTAATTTTCGCACGCGCGATTCCCAAGCGGCGACCTTGAATTCCGGATTGTGCTCGCGTCTCGGCTCTCCTCCGGTTGCTGAATTCGCGGCTTCTTCTTTGATCATCTGCGCTCGCTCCTCGCAGCATCCCGGGCTTGAACGGTCCCTCTCGCTGTGCCCGTTGACAGTGGATCGAGACCGGCCGGCCTGATCCTTCTCCTCGCCGGCCGACTCTTAGCGAACCACGACCCTACCCGTTCTTCTCCACAGATTCTCCGACTGCATACGTACTATACGTAGCATCCTGCTTACGGTACCCTTACATACGTGTAGTATAGAATTGAATTACGTGTAGTATAGAATTGAATCGGTACCCTTACATACGCGTAGCATAGAATCAAACGAATAGAAGTTGAATGAATGAATGAATGCTTGCGACAAACGACACGAGCCTACCAAGTGCTACCGCGTGCTCTCGCATGAGCATCCCCTCGCTCGAAAAGTTTTCGCGTCCTCTTCCACGCCCGGAATTCGCTCATCGAGAGATTTAGCTCACCCAAATGCGTGTTGCGATCAAAGGTGTCCAAGCGACCCGGGCACCCCCCATTCGCGGGCTCTCACGAGCACTCCCCCGTTAACGCGTTACGCTTCACATCCCCTCCTTCATCTGGAACTCGCCCGCCGGGTGGTCCAGCTCACTCTCACGAGTGCTGCTGTCACTGGCGTCCAGGCGACCCGGAACCCTCGCGCATCGACATTCCTCCGATCATGCGGTACCTTACGCTTCCATTCCTGAAATCGGATTTCGCCCATTAAGAGGACAGCTCACTTAACCCGGTGCTGCTGCCTCTGATGTCCAGGCGATCCGGCGTTACCTGCCGCGAGCTCACACGAGCTTCCCACGGAGACGAATTACCCTACGCGTTTATCCTTAACCTGGAACTCGTCCATCGACCCAAAATTGTGTTTTGGCCGCAGATGTCCAGGCGATCCAGGTCGGTTCGGTACGCGTTTTGAAGGGCATCGTTGCGTGCGAGCAGTGCCCTTTCGCGAGTCCACCTATGCTTGGTATTTGCCCATTAAGAGACTTAGCTCGCCCAAATGTGCGTAGCGGTCGCTGGTGTCCAGGCAACCCAAGCCTCCCTTTCGCTCGCTCTCATGCGTGCATTCCCCAGTGCGCGTAACCAATTCCTGACCTGAACTCCGCTCATCGAGAGGCTTAGCTCACCCAAATGTGTACTGCGGTCGCTGGTGTCCAGGCGGCTCAGGTTCTCCTTGTCTCGCAATTTCGCGAGTTCTCCTGCGTTGTCGTGACCTCTCCCAGGCTGAGACTCGCCCATTGAGAGGCTTAGCTCGCCCAAATGTGCGTTGCGGCCTCTGATGACCAAGCGACTCAGCTTATCCCACCCATTTCCTGCGTAGCAAACACACGGTTAGGGAAAACAACTCTTCAAGGAAAATTTTACACTGTCGGCGGTGTGTACGCACAGCGGCTGCAGGGTGCCCACCTAATGCATTCTGTACCTTCTGTGGCTAAATGAAATCACCGTCGGCCAAAACGAGCCTGCGTCATGAGCGGAGGTGCGATGGGGTTTATCCGCGACGTTCTTGGGCGACTGAACGTCTTTAGGTCGTCCGAGGGGGTCGATGGGTAAGCAACATCGTGGCTACACAGAATGCTCTCCATCAAGGCCCTTTGGGGTTGCCGGAGGTGTCTGTGGCTGATACGGAGCAAGTTTTTAGTGGGTATTAGGGTACTGTAACGATCCAGCTCAGGGAAACCTGTGTTGGTATGTACCTTCGAGTCCTACACTGCCCGAGACCCCTCCTAACCCGACGGGTCCCTCGCGTACGCAAATGTATTTTCTTGCTGTCAAACTAAAAAAAAAAAAGGTTAGGTTAGGTTAGGTTAGGTTAGGTTCCACGGACCATGTGGGACGCGACGACGCCGCAGGGATCCGCCGGCGTAAGAGGTGCGGGGGGCCGATAGCGGCTTTCGGTATTTGCCCCCCCGGCGCGACGGATGCGGGACGGGGTAGTGTAGCGGGAGGGCCCGCGTGTCCTCCCGCTTCCTGGGAGAAATATTTTTACGGGGGTGTTCCTTGGGGGGTGGGAGGGGTCGCGGTGTCCCCTCCCGCCCCGGACGAAGTGAGCCCAGACCCCGGTCAGACCCAGGGGCGGGCGGGTGGGGACCCCGTTCCAAATCGGGGGCCCCTCTGCGGCCGCCGCTGGGGGGCCGGGTGACTCCGGGCGGAGAGCGGCGTCTCCCTCCCACGCTGGAAGTGGCGCTGGCCCCCGCAGGGGGGGTGCAGCGGAGCCGAGGGAGTCCCCCTGGAGGGTGGGCGGCCACTGCTCACTGCAGCCCACAGGGGGACGACTCGGCGGGCCGCAGGCGCCCTGTTTGGGCGCTATTGCACGCGGACCCGGGGTGTAGCCGGTACCGGAAGCCGACGGAGCGAAGGACAGCGCCCGATCTTCCTCGCGGGCGGGCAGGGGGTTGCTCCTCCCCGTAGCCTGTGGGGAGATCGAGGCGCGGGGACTGCAGACGGTACGGGCTGTGGGGCCCGGCCGCCATTGCACGCAGTTCCCCCGCGATGGAGCCGGCACCGGGTGCGACCCCTGGTGCTGCTAGGGGAGTTGTTACATCCCCGGTGAGGGGCGCTTTCAGCGCACGGCGGGGGAGGCTCCGGAGTTATAGTAATCAGGTCCCGGAGCCTCTGCCATACGCCAGAGGAGGTCGCCGGGAGGTTTTGGTCAGTAGGAATCTGACACTCCCCCGCTGCCCTCCCCTAGGGGTGGCGGGGGGTTTTATGTAAGATTTCCCCACGAAAAAAAAAGAAAGGTTGGGTTCCCGCTCGACACGTCGAGAGCGGACGTGTTTCGTGGTCGCTCCGTGGTCAGATTTTCACCGCGGTGGATAGCGGCTTAGTTATTCGCCTTTTTTGGTAAAATCATTTTTGTTATGTGTTCGGAAGTGCTATTGTGTCGTTTTTTCATTAAATATTGTGTTAATTTATTGTTAAGTAACGAAAACGTGATGTGCGTGTTACGCGGCATTTCGACGTCGTGTTTCCGGTGTTCGGGGTGTTAATTATCAACATTGGACATTATTTAAGGATAATTTTCGTAAATTGGAAACGATTCGCAGTGAAATTCCGCGTTTTTTGGAGCTATAGCTCCAAAACTACGCATCTGATCAAAAAATGTCATAGAACATAAATAGTAGGAAATTTAATTTCGTACAAAAAAGGTCTGTTAAGGGCACAGACTCCTTGTGCCATGACCTGTATGCGTGCACTTACACAATCAACGGAAAGCATGCACGTATACGCCATGTGTGGAGAGACACTTGATTTCGTAGATTCAATTTTTCGTCTCGATAATTGCATAAATGAAATTTTCGCGGGTACACCACATGCGGGTAGACTTCGGTACAGGTCGGTCAGGTCCGGTTTAACGCTAATAAACACCATACGTTGAGAAAAATGGAATTTTCGAAACTGTACGATTGAGGCAGACGCTGTTGTAAGCAAACAACATGGCTGCCGAATGCTGTGTTCGGCTACATTTTAGCGAATGTTGGACGATTTAATCGTTTTTTTATTGATAACAGAGCTGACTAACTTTCCCTGAACTAGCACAATATAATTGAAATTCGATTTTTCACAATTTATCACTTCTGAAAGACGTAAAATTGAATCTACGATTTGCACGCATCAGACATCAAATAGACATATGAATAGTTCATTGATTCTCCGTCAGAGGCATTGATGGTATATTTGACCACGTTATCATCAGGGTCGATAAAAACACAAATCAGTCTATAAATGTAAATTCGATAAATCAGACGATAAATGTAAGGCATAGTTGCCGTAACGTATTAAGACTTCTGTCACGGTGTTGCCACATCTGTTACAATTGTAACAGGCTCGAGCCGATTTTGATTCCTGCCAGACATAGAAAAGAATAGTGCGCTCGAGAGAAAGAGATCCGAGAATGAAACAATACATATACTAATGTGTGCAACCATAGAACTTTTTTATTCATATTTATAATCATGTTTTTTTATCAATGTAATTGCAGATAGAATACTTGAAACGATATGCCAGAAAAATGAATTATAAAACTTGCACCATATACAGTGAAAACGTGATAAATGTAACTATTGCCGGTCCACTTCGCCCCTGTTATGGAATAGGAGGATTATTTTTCGAATTTAATTGTCTAGTCAATAAACACTGACTAGAAACAGTTAGTAGCTAAAGACGAAAGAGAAACTGAAACCGGGATTTATTGCCTTCATTTAAATGCCCCATGTCAATGTGACCATACTAATGCACAGAATAAAGTTTTTTATTTTGTACTTTTTATTAATAAAAATTTCACTATCATGTGGAGAAGATTTTTCTGATTAAAATGCAGCTAAACACAATATAAATTGGTCAACATTTAGTAGCATAATATTGGGTTAAATGTTGTGCTTGCGAGTATTTCTCTCTTTGTTTATCCTTCTTGCGCTATCCTTTTCTATGTTCGGATACATCAAAGAACGACGGATTCATGGTGCTGGTAGAGGTAGAATGAATGAAATAATACACATAACGTAAGTACGCGACCATAAGACTTATAGGAATGAAAATTACCTGACATAATAATTTCAAGAAGGGAATAAGAAATAAAGAAATGAATAATGAATTTTAATATAATTCTGTCACGCTTAGCCTGTGACACCCTGTATATGCAGGTACAATTATATTAAAATTCATTATTATATTTCAGATGAAAAACATTTCAATAATACGTGGCTGGAGTGGCTGTCATGGTAACCGACGATATAGACGTCGCGGAGAAAGAAGAGGCATTGTTTATATTTATTGATTATATTTCAATCAATAAATATTGTATATTATAGATCAATTTACATGTTCCTATAAGTTTTATAGTCGCGAACGTTATGTGTATTACAGAGTCTCATCGAATCTGTCGTAGCGTGTGACTATATTTCCGCCGATCGGCCCTACGTTGTTTCATTCATGATACTCCTTCTATTTCTTTCGTGCTCTCCTTTTCTATGTCCGCCAGGAATCAAACCTCGCTCGGCTCAAGCAAATTCATTTTGCTAGATGGTCACAGATGCGGCAACACCGCGTTAGAACTCTCAAATGATGTGATTTGGCAACTATACCACCTCACTTTCGTTTCTTATTCTGCATAATGACGTTAGATGTCACACCGTCAAATGTCGAATTTCTCAATTATGTATTTTCACGATTGCCCGATTCTTTCTAATGGCGCTTACATCGATTCGAAGGAGGCGTAGAAGGAGTCCGAAACCTTAACATTTTGCGATAGCTCGAACCGTTTCCGAGATATTTACAGATTTACCTCAAGGAAACTGGCGTCACGCAAATATTCCGAGATATTTCTTCTTCTTCTTGTTCTTCTTCTGCACAGCTGCGCTGGAAGTGGCACTTACAGCTCGGAATAGTGAATACAGCTTAGAATAGTGCAGAGTTACCTTAAAGAAAGGAGCCACAGTGTTTCCCCATCCTTATGATGTTGGTGCGGCTTCGGAACTTTTAAATATCACGATATATCTCGAAAACTACGCATCTGAAAAAATGTCATAGAACATAAATAGTAGGAAATTTAATTTCCTACAAATTTTATTCGGGTTGATTCATTTGATTTCATTTTATTTTTCCTTGTTGTTTGTAATTTGTAATTTATATGTAATTTATATTTATTTCATTCCACCCTATTACAAACGTATGATTCATATTTATATATAATAAATAACCGTAGTATTGATTTTACTAACTGATTTATCCTCCATCTTGATCTGTCTGGAAGCTTGATTTGATGTTCGTGTGCTTTATACCTTCGTGAAAGTACTGTATATCAGACTAATCTTTGATGATAAGTTTGATGGTAAGTATGGATTCCTAGGATTGCGCAGCTGCACGATGGATGGTTTTACAGTCGATAACTGTGTGTACCGGGTAACTGGCGCGCGGTAGGTAATTGCTGCGCGGCACATAATTGGTCTGTGGTTAACCGTTACGGAACCGTTACGGAGCGAGCGGCCGAGTATTATGTGATGGATGGAATATTTGCGGTTGGTAATATCTCTGGTGCTGCGGTTGGTTACGGACTAGGGATATCTTTACGGCTTATCTTCGGGCAGTATTGCATGCTTTACTTATTACGATGCGTTTTGCTATCGTTATCTTTCGTAGGTACCTTACTTCTGGTTTTCATCGCGGCGATTTATTGAAAGTTGTTGAAGTATTTTCGCTTTTATTTCCGCTTTTCGCTTTTGAACGTTTATATATTCTGTATAATTAGTTGATTAATTTGATGATTTGGTGGTTAATTTGATGGTCGGTAATCATTATGGTATGGACTAGGGAATTCGAACACTAGGTATCTATGTTCTTTATGGTTTATGGTCGCGCTCTTTATTTTACTTCGCCCGGTTTCCTATCTTAGTTGACGTTAACATGGTCATCGGTCATCTATGATGTGATGTGATACGAAGTGTTAAGTGATAAGTGTCAATTGAACTGAATTACTTAATTAATTGAATTGAATTTATTGAAATTATTGAATTTTGAATTTTCTAATTTAAATTTTGTATTTATTCGTGCGGATGTGATTGCTGTGACAGTGCGCGTACTAATGTGTTACGCTCGGAGGTATTGTATTGTAGTGTAATTGCAGTGTATTTGTTAATGTGGTATCATTAGCTCCGTTTTGTGCATTTTATGCATTCGGTGCATTTACATTACTTACTATTATATATTGTATATTATATGCTGTATTATGTTATATTATATTATGTTATATTGTATTATGTTGAAATATTGTATTATAGTATTGTTATTGTATTGTATTGGTTATATCTATGGTTATATCTGTGATGATTGTATATGCGATTATATTTGCGGTTATATTTATTTGACTTAGTTTAATGGGTCTTGTATTATGGAATTTAGAAGAGTCTATCTGCATTGGATGGATTAATGAGTTTATATCATATACGTATATTGCGTTTATAATCCCTTTGCATATTTTAAGGGTGGGTTTGATTCTGATTCTGGTTTCTTGTTTCTTAGTTCTTAGCTCCTTAGTTCCTCTTGTAGTATCATGCATTGTTTCTAAGCTTTCGGGGGTTGTTTGGGTTCCCAGGCATTGTCAATTAATTGTGGACTATAAGATGTATCATATATTCTTTAGCAATTTAGATATGAATGACGTGTAACGACATTGGTTTATTGGTTTATTGGTTTATTGTTCGCCGTTCACTATTCATTATCCTTATTCTTTTCTTATTTTTATTCTTGGTCACTTGACATGTTTCAGTGACTTCTTCTTCAATTGGGTGTTACGTTTTACGTTCCATGTTCCTACAATATTATTCACTGCTCTTTTGTAGCTCTTCGTACCCCCCCCTCAGGATACTGTTTTGCATACTATGTTTAATTCAATTCTAGTGCAGCTGTGACAGTTGTGAATCTGTGTATTTTGAATACTTACGGTACTTTATGCAATCTTTTGTACATTAATTACCCTTTCTTAATTACAATTCTGATTCTGATTTTGATTATACATACATATATGCGTTATGGTTCCTTAAATTCTTTGAATTTCTTGACCGTGGATCTCGTACGACTTTCTTATAGAAGTGCCTGGCTTGGTTTAGCACCTATATGCCTTTTCTATTAATTGGTATTAAAGGGGGTTTAATGGAACTGCATCGTTTAAACTGACTATGGTATGAGGAGTTTAATTAATTATCTACATCGGTATACTTATTAAATTGATTATATTTGGAGTGTTTTCGTTACATATTACATATACACATATGTTCATAGTAATTTTGATCTATTGTAGTGTAGTTTAGTTTTCTTGTACCATTATATTATGATTTAGTAGTAATATGGTTGTATGTGGGGTTTATTATTGATTGTTTATTATTGATTAGTTTTCACCACGCGCTGTATTGCATCGACTTACCTGTATCAGTATTAATATTAATACCATACTTATCGGAGCGGTATTATAATCCAGTAACAATCTAATCTACTCAATTTATAACTATTTGAACTGTTTGATCTGCCTTATGGTTTATGCCGATTTAGGTCTCATGTGCTCCCCATATTATATCAGATGGGTATTCTCTTCTCCTGTTATCCGTTTATTACACTCTACCTCCACTTCCATTGGCTGGCGTTAGGGCTTCGTGTAAATAGACTAGGATTATGTTACATTTTACATTTAATACTATGGTTAATTTCTGATGTTAACAGTTCTGTCTCTTCCTTTTATTCTCATTATGAGGTATATGTTGCTATTTATCTTTATTGATGATTTGCTCGCAATAATTTCTAATTGGTTTTTATTGCCTTCATTTGATCATTGATTGTACTCCATCATGTTTGCTTGCCAACCACGTTGAGGTTGTGGTCGCGTAGGCCAAAATCAACATCCTGCAAAATAGCCTGGCAGACATTACATACAGGGTCGCTGCCACAGAGGTGCCGGCGCCCAAAAGATCGGCGAGGCCCGGCTCGCCGTTGTCTGGCGAAGAGGCGGGCAGGAAAAGGAGGAAGGACGCAGTCGAAGCTTTCGACTTACCGTCTTGCCCGCCTGAATGTCCCGTGGTGTAAGTCCCAATCCCAGCTGCTGCACCCGGAAAAGAGGAGGGGAAGGTTGGTGGCCACGAGCCCGACCTGATGAGGGGATTTGTGGCTCTCCACGAAAAGGGCCTGTCGGGGCTCCGTGCGGAGTTCAAAGCCGCTATTACAGCCGTCCAGCCCCGCCTAAGAGGGCGGAGCATGTTAAGGGCGGAGCTGCGGCTGCGACCATCCCCACTGCATCTAGGAAGGAAGCTGAGAGGCGGGTGCGGAATAGGACCCTGCCTGCCACGGAGCAGTTGCCGAGGCCCTCCTCAGCACCCGACCAGCCGGCATCACTTGTGGAGACTAGAATGGCCCGGATTGTCGAAGAACATCGGAGGACGGCGGATAGGACCTGGGTGACGGTGGTCGGCCGCCTCGCTAAAGCTGCAGAGATGAAGGCGGCAGCGGCCAAGGCCCCTCCCTCTCAGAGCTCCAAGGTGGTTGCCCAGAAGGGGCAGAAGAGAGGGGCGGCACGGCGGTTAAGGGGCAAGGGGCCCAACCTGCCAGGCAGAAGGCACCCCACCCTCCTCGTACTGCGGCGGTCACCATCAACCTAGCTGCCGAGGCTAAGGTCTCATACGCCGAGGCCATGCTCATGGCCCGGGAGCGGGTCAAGTTGGAGGAGCTGGGCATCACGGCGTTGATGCCCAGAAGAGCTCGGACCGGTGGCATGGTCCTCGAGTTACCTGGGGAGGACAGGACGGAGAAAGCTGCCAAGTTGGCTGACCGACTCCGCCAGGTGTTCAGTGGCACCGAGGTGAGGGTTGCCCGCCCCATAAAAATGGGCGAGGTTAGGGTGACCGGTCTCGACTCCTCGGTCACACCGGCGGAGGTGGCGGCCGCATTGGCCGCTGCGGGGGGTTGCTCCGCTGAAGAAATTAAAATGGGGGAGATTCGCACCTCCCCCCAAAGGATGGGGACTGTCTGGGCGAGATGCCCTCTAGCGGCACTCAAAAAGTTTTCCACCTATGGGAGGGTTCTGGTCGGGTGGTCCTCGGCCAGAATACAGGCGCTACCACCGCGGCCATTGCAGTGCTATCGCTGCCTGGAAAGAGGGCATGTTAGGCAGCGATGCACCTGCGAAGCTGATAGGTCCGACCGCTGCTATGCGTGCGGAGAGTGGGGCCACGTGGCCAGCAAGTGTAGCGCCACCCCGCGGTGCCCCCTATGTGCGGACCTGTGGCGGCCCGCGGGGCATCGATTGGGGGCAAAAGGTTGTGCCCCCTCCTCCTCCCAGAGGAAGAAGAAGAGTGCCGTTGAAGGGGCAGGTACAGCCCCCAAGGAACAGGCATCAAGGACCAAGCCTGCGGAGTCGAAGAACGGGGGCAAGAAAAATCCCCCTGCCATGTCGGCGAGTAAAAATGCCGCGGAGGCGGCTCGTTATTAAATGTTTTACGATATTATAATAGAATTTGATCTGTTTTGTATTTATACAATTAAATTAACAAATTTTAAAATAATATAAATTAAATAATATAAATAGAATTAAAATATTAAATATTTATTTCAGAATAATATGAATTAAATATTATTAAATATTTATTTAAATACAATATTAATTAAATAATATTATATTCCTTCCCACAGACCAATATCTATCAGATATATAATACATAAATTGAATAATATAAATAGAATTAAAATATTAAATATTTATTTCAGAATAATATGAATTAAATATTATTAAATATTTATTTAAATACAATATTAATTAAATAGTATTAGGGAGTTCCGTTGTGGCAACGGTCTTGTGCGAAAGTGGGCTTAGCCAGACGGTGCGAATAAAGAGTGAGAATGCCGTAAAAGTGAAGAAATAAAGTATAAAGACAGCAGGAGGGTGAGCGGGAAGGGAAAAGATAGTGTGAAGGTGTAGGAAGAAAACAATTTTGAGAGAAAGGAGAGGAAATTAGACGATAAGAAAGTGAAGTGTTTGGAGGTTAGAACCCAGAAAGGATAGAAAAGAGCGGCAAGCAGAGAGGAGAGGCCGAAAGTAGTGACACCTGGGAGAGAGAGGGCGGTGGCCACAGGAACAAAGGGATGGCCGGTAAAGAAGAAGGAGCAGAGAAGAGGACGGGAACACCGAGAATGGAGGACGAGGCGAGGGAAAAGAAAGAAAGGGAGGCGAGGGAGGAACCCGAGAAACCGGAAAAAGGGGGAAAAAGAGGCAGGCCCTTCAATATAGAGGTCCTGAGAAGGGAAAGAAAGCAAAGCTTGGGAAGTATGTCAAACTTAGAGGAAATGTGGAAAAGGAAAAGAGAGGAAGGAAACGAAGAGGTACTCCCGAAAGAAAAGGAAAAGAGAGGAAGGAAACGAAGAGGTACTCCCGAAAGAAGAGAGAAGGCAAACAAATGATTGGATGTTTAAAGAAAGTAGCTTGACGGGGAGGTCACCAGAGAAGAAAAAAGAAAGAAGAGAAGGCGAAGGAGGAGTAGGGGAAATAAAAGAGTTCATAAAAGATTTAGGAAAAGATTTGGGAGGGAAGATGGGAAGGGTGGAGGCAAATATGAGGGCCTTGGGAAATGAAATAAGAGGAGAAATGGAGAAACTAAAAGAAGATACGATGAGAAGAGAGGTCATGTGGGCGGAGCAAAAGAGAGAAATGGAAGGGAAGATAGAAATTTTGATAAAAAAGATTGGGGAACTAGAAAAGAGAGGAGAAGAGGGGGCAAGATGGAATGAAATAGAACAGAAAGTGCATAAAACGGTGCAGGAGTCCATAGAAAAAAGAAAAGAAGAGCTAGGAGGTGAGAAGGTCAATGAGAAGATCATTGAGCTAGAAAAGAAATGGGAGAAGAAAGAGAGAGAGGAGAGGAAGAAAAACATAACAATCAGAGGAACGAAAGTGAGAAAAGAGGGGGTGAAAGAGAAGGCGGAGGAGATACTAAAGATAATTGGGGTGGAGGACGCAATAGAAGAAGCGAAAGAGGTAGGCGGGGTGGAAAAAGGGAAATACGCTAGCATGATACTTGTAAAAATAAAGTCGAGCGAGCTGAAAAGGAGAATAATGGAAAATAAAAAGAGGCTAAAAGGGCGGGAAGAAAGGATAGAAGATGACTTAACGTGGGCGGAGAGGAAGACCCAATGGACATTAAGAAAAATCGGAAGAGAAGAAAGAGAGAAAGG